>NW_027656618.1:0-75408 GCF_964235325.1 Thermobia domestica
GCACAGTAACATATTCCTCTTTTAGCATTCGTTAACCATAGTATGGTGTGTCAAAGCCACATATAATGGAATCGAATCTGTTTTATTTTGAAAAAACTAAAAAACAGAAACAAACGTTATAAGGAAAATTTTAACGTTTCTTCAAGGACAAAGGACCCTTATCGCAACAGGACAAAGTGGAGGGGTTTCCTCTTCAATTTTAGCTTTATTTCGTCAAAATATGTAAATAAGTTTGGGAGATATGGCGAATAGTATGTAGTATATAGTAACAATGGATAACAATATAATATATATGTAGAATGACATATGATATATTGTTGAATAGTTGCCTAACAACATATATACCAAATAGGAGAGTTTTTTTAAAAAAAATTGAAGAAATTAGTGGTTGAAGCCATATATTTTCCAGTTACAACGAGTGTCACGTGGTCTCATCAGCCGTGAGAGGGTTAAATATTTCTTCTAAAGCAACAGGTACTACGTTCATTTTTTAGTGCAGTTTGTAGTAATTTGTGCATTAGTTTCCCATGATGATGTGTAGAACATTTAGTTAGCATATTTGGTTGAGATTTGTAAAAAATATACAGGGTGATGCAAAATTCAGCTTTGTAGTACAGAAAGTTTAACTTGGTTTTCAAAATGTGAAGAAATTGCATATATATGAACGAATGCCCTGTATGTACTTCTGAATGGCACAGTAACATATTCCTCTTTTAGCATTCGTTTAGCACAGTATGGTGTGTCAAAGCCACATATAATGGAATCGAATCTGTTTTATTTTGAAAAAACTAAAAAAGAGAAATAAACGTTATAAGAGGAATTTTAATGTTTCTTCAAGGCCAAAGGACCCTTATCGCAACAGGACAAAATGGAGGGGTTTCCTCTTCAATTTTAGCTTTATTTCGTCAAAATATGCAAATAACTTTGGGAGATATGGCGAATAGTATGTAGTATATAGTAACAATGGATAACAATATAATATATATGTAGAATGACATATGATATATTGTTGAATAGTTGCCTAACAACATATATACCAAATAGGAGAGTTTTTTTAAAAAAATTGAAGAAATTAGTGGTTGAAGCCATATATTTTCCAGTTACAACGAGTGTCACGTGGTCTCATCAGCCGTGAGAGGGTTAAATATTTCTTCTAAAGCAACAGGTACTACGTTCATTTTTTAGTGCAGTTTGTAGTAATTTGTGCATTAGTTTCCCATGATGATGTGTAGAACATTTAGTTAGCATATTTGGTTGAGATTTGTAAAAAATATACAGGGTGATGCAAAATTCAGCTTTGTAGTACAGAAAGTTTAACTTGGTTTTCAAAATGTGAAGAAATTGCATATATTAACGAATGCCCTGTATGTACTTCTGAATGGCACAGTAACATATTCCTCTTTTAGCATTCGTTAACCATAGTATGGTGTGTCAAAGCCACATATAATGGAATCGAATCTGTTTTATTTTGAAAAAACTAAAAAAAAAAAAACGTTATAAGAGGAATTTTAATGTTTCTTCAAGGACAAAGGACCTGTAACGCAACCGTACAAAATGGATGGGTTTGCCCTTCAATTTGAGCTTTATTTCGTCAAAATATGTAAATAACTTTGGGAGATATGGCGAATTGTATGTAGTATATAGTAACAATGGATAAGAATATAATATATATGTAGAATGACATATGCTATATTGTCGAATAGTTGCCTAACAACATATATGTACCAAATAGGAGAGTTTTTAAAAAAAATGAAGAAATTAGTGGTTGAAGCCATATATTTTCCAGTTACAACGAGTGTCACGTGGTCTCATCAGCCGTGAGAGGGTTAAATATTTCTTCTAAAGCAACAGGTACTACGTTCATTTTTTAGTGCAGTTTGTAGTAATTTGTGCATTAGTTTCCCATGATGATGTGTAGAACATTTAGTTAGCATATTTGGTTGAGATTTGTAAAAAATATACAGCGTGATGCAAAATTCAGCTTTGTAGTACAGAAAGTTTAACTTGGTTTTCAAAATGTGAAGAAATTGCATATATTAACGAATGCCCTGTATGTACTTCTGAATGGCACAGTAACATATTCCTCTTTTAGCATTCGTTAACCATAGTATGGTGTGTCAAAGCCACATATAATGGAATCGAATCTGTTTTATTTTGAAAAAACTAAAAAAAAAAAAAAAAACGTTATAAGAGGAATTTTAATGTTTCTTCAAGGACAAAGGACCTGTAACGCAACCGTACAAAATGGATGTGTTTGCCCTTCAATTTGAGCTTTATTTCGTCAAAATATGTAAATAACTTTGGGAGATATGGCGAATAGTATGTAGTATATAGTAACAATGGATAAGAGTATAATATATATGTAGAATGACATATGCTATATTGTTGAATAGTTGCCTAACAACATATATGTACCAAATAGGAGAGTTTCTAAAAAAAATGAAGAAATTAGTGGTTGAAGCCATACATTTTCCAGTTACAACGAGTGTCACGTGGTCTCATCAGCCGTGAGAGGGTTAACTATTTCTTCTAAAGCAACAGGTACTACGTTCATTTTTTAGTGCAATTTGTAGTAATTTGTGCATTTATTTTCCCATCATGATGTGTAGAACATTTAGTTAGCATATTTGGTTGAGATTTGGAAAAAATATACAGGGTGATGCAAAATTCAGCTTTGTAGTACAGAAAGTATAAATTGGTTTTCAAAATGTGAAGAAAGTGCATATATTAACGAATGCCCTGTATGTACTTCTGAATGGCACAGTAACATATTCCTCTTTTATCATTCGTTAAGCACAGTATGGTGTGTCAAAGCCACATATAATGGAATCGAATCTGTTTTATTTTGAAAAAACTAAAAAAGAGAAATAAACGTTATAAGAGGAATTTTAATGTTTCTTCAAGGGCAAAGGACCCTTTTCGCAACAGGACAAAATGGAGGGGTTTCCTCTTCAATTTTAGCTTTATTTCGTTAAAATATGTAAATAACTTTGGGAGATATGGCGAATAGTATGTAGTATATAGTAACAATGGATAAGAATATAATATATATGTAGAATGACATATGCTATATTGTTGAATAGTTGCCTAACAACATATATGAAGCAAATAGGAGAGTTTTTTTTTTAAAAAATTAAGAAATTAGTGGTTGAAGCCATACATTTTCCAGTTACAACGAGTGTCACGTGGTCTCATCAGCCGTGAGAGGGTTAACTATTTCTTCTAAAGCAACAGGTACTACGTTCATTTTTTAGTGCAATTTGTAGTAATTTGTGCATTTATTTTCCCATCATGATGTGTAGAACATTTAGTTAGCATATTTGGTTGAGATTTGGAAAAAATATACAGGGTGATGCAAAATTCATCTTTGTAGTACAGAAAGTATAAATTGGTTTTCAAAATGTGAAGAAAGTGCATATATTAACGAATGCCCTGTATGTACTTCTGAATGGCACAGTAACATATTCCTCTTTTATCATTCGTTAAGCACAGTATGGTGTGTCAAAGCCACATATAATGGAATCGAATCTGTTTTATTTTGAAAAAACTAAAAAAGAGAAATAAACGTTATAAGAGGAATTTTAATGTTTCTTCAAGGCCAAAGGACCCTTATCGAAACAGGACAAAATGGAGGGGTTTCCTCTTCAATTTTAGCTTTATTTCGTCAAAATATGTAAATAACTTTGGGAGATATGGCGAATAGTATGTAGTATATAGTAACAATGGATAACAATATAATATATATGTAGAATGACATATGATATATTGTTGAATAGTTGCCTAACAACATATATACCAAATAGGAGAGTTTTTTTAAAAAAATTGAAGAAATTAGTGGTTGAAGCCATATATTTTCCAGTTACAACGAGTGTCACGTGGTCTCATCAGCCGTGAGAGGGTTAAATATTTCTTCTAAAGCAACAGGTACTACGTTCATTTTTTAGTGCAGTTTGTAGTAATTTGTGCATTAGTTTCCCATGATGATGTGTAGAACATTTAGTTAGCATATTTGGTTGAGATTTGTAAAAAATATACAGGGTGATGCAAAATTCAGCTTTGTAGTACAGAAAGTTTAACTTGGTTTTCAAAATGTGAAAAAATTGCATATATTAACGAATGCCCTGTATGTACTTCTGAATGGCACAGTAACATATTCCTCTTTTAGCATTCGTTAACCATAGTATGGTGTGTCAAAGCCACATATAATGGAATCGAATCTGTTTTATTTTGAAAAAACTAAAAAAAAAAAAAAAACGTTATAAGAGGAATTTTAATGTTTCTTCAAGGACAAAGGACCTGTAACGCAACCGTACAAAATGGATGGGTTTGCCCTTCAATTTGAGCTTTATTTCGTCAAAATATGTAAATAACTTTGGGAGATATGGCGAATTGTATGTAGTATATAGTATGTAACGCCCCCTTCCACCTAGCCTCGTCTAATCGAATTCACATGGAGAGTTTACAACAAAAAAAAATAATTAAACAAACTGTCAATATGAACTCAGATCACAAAGCCTGGCAGAGAGGGCTTGGGAGAGGAGAATCGAGCAGTTTCGCGTAATCAACTATGCTAGTATTAGCTGGAATTGCAGATCCAATATTTCTAGTTGGAAAAGGAAACACACTAAACATAAACTTAAAGAACATGTACAACAGTGTTTCAAGTTTTAACTTAACAACTTTATTTCCAATATAAGGAGGTGTATATGAACTAAAACGTTTGAATAGCTTATATACACTCGTTTGAAATGTGCAATATACAACTATTCTAATAATAATTATCTGATGATTAAGTTGATTAAAGCTCAAAAAAATTCAATTAAAACTTTACTAGTTGATTCTTATCATCTTTAAATTTACTTTCAATTATAGTTCAAACAGTATCTCCAATCAATAATTACTAATTCTCTTCAAATCTTGACTTTAACAGTTAATAATCTCTCAACGACTTTTACGACCATTAACTACTCATTGATAAATTTCTTCCAACATGAATAATATTTCTAAACTAAATTTTTACAATATTTTTAGATCTTAATTAGTTAATTTATCAAATTAATAGCAGTCAAATTAATATCTGAATCAATATCTTAACTTTCAAGCTTATGACAACTGCGAGAAAAAATTTATATATTTCTTTCGAAAAAATAATATCTAAATACGCTCTCCTTCTGACATATGGCTAACAGCTGAAAAAGAAATACTTAATTTAAACGAAATATCGGATCCGCAGGTGGTTTATATCTTGTTTCAACGATTAAGGTCAAAGTAGAAAGAATAATCGCCCACAATTTCTGGGAGGAAAAATAACTACTGTTGGAAGGCAAAGGTTCGCGAAGTTTAAACCCTTTGGAAACAAACTATCAACGACCTCACAATCAACGGTTTTGACAAACACAATTACTATAAGTAAATATAATATTATTAACTCACCAGGTGTCGGAAAACTCAATGGTTTACCTATTTCCTTTTTTCCTCTGGTTTGGTATTTGGCCTCTTTGACTAACTGTTGACTATGCAGTACGCAATTCTTGCTCTGTGCCAGAAATTATACTATCACGTTGTTACAGAGGATAAATTCCAGGACAAATCTTTAGGATTGCCTGAATAAGCAGGTATCCAAACTAGCAATCTCTATGGACTCTACTAAGAAATGTCCCACACTACAAGAATTCTCTCTCTCTTTAATAAATTCCTTTTTTTTTTGAAAAAAGAAATATTTCAGAGGGATTAATAAGTAATGAAACAGGACCAAAATGCACAAGGAATTCACTCACCAAATAGAACTGAATAGAGCGAATTGAGGGTTCACTTTGCATGCACACTTTCCCTCTCTGACTCTGTAACAAGCACAAAAATATGCTATTTCCTTGCCAACTTCTTTCACTAACACTGTGAACTTGTTCAACACATCGTGATATTTAACTTCGCTTAACTCGCAAAGAACAAATAGTAGCAAAAGATTTTCTGGCACGGAACTTAGACTTGCCCACGTATATTCACTCACAAACATGTCCTACTTAACACAAAGCAAAGCAAGAACACGTAACCACCAAACAACTCCATCCTCACCGGGCTAACGTAAGGAACAAGATAACGGGTCCCTGAGTCTCCGAGCCAGGTAGAGTTGACGGGACAAGCCACGCCCACCGAACAAACACGCGCAAAACCTTTTTTCCCTCAAGTTGTCATAGCATATAGTTTCTCAGTCAATTCCTCCTTACATTATTCCTATCAAACTTTTTTTACATAATTTTTTTTTCTATTTTTCTAAAATAAATACTTTTTACAAAGAGAAAAAGATCGTTTTTAAATATTGAAATTGATTAACAATAGGAGTCTTAATAGACAATATATCGCTCAAAGTACAATTTTCTTTCATGTAATCATCCATTCTTCTTCTTCCCAGATCCAGAAGGATGGTGCGTTACATCCGCCACGCCTTAGAATAAAAAAAAAATATACAAAGCTATATTTTTTTTTGCAGGAAATCTACAAAATAGAAAAACAAATTATTAGTCCAACTACATATTTACAAATATAAAAATTTAAATACCTATAAACAATTCTTTGAATGCAAATCATTCATTTAATAATTAAATACAATCTATTTACAAAGTTTAGAGATCTCTAGGTGCATTTAGTATTATAAATGCGAATAAGTTATTAGATTAACAATAACAAAACTATATACAAATATACAAGATGCAATAACAATAATAATTTTTTATGACTAATAGTTGTTAATATTCAATATTCCTTATCACAAATGAATTAATTTCATTTCTCTTCCATTTCTATTATTAATTCAAAACTCTAGGTTCTCTATATACTTTTATTTCCGAGACATGCCTTCTACGGAAGGAATTTAAACTATTGTCTTCATCTGATACTAATACTGTACTTGGGGTCAGGAAACGACGGACTACAAATGGACCGAGCCATTTGTCACTAAGAGACTTTGCTATTTTATCTTTAAGAGATGACTTTACATGGGATCTAATAAGAACCTTATCTCCTAATCCAAAGAATACTTCCCTTCTCCTCTGAGCCATTAATTTCTTTCTTTTATTCCACGATTTCTCCATATTCTGCATGGCATTTAGCCAAAGCTCTTGGGTTGATTTACCCCCAATATCAGACTCTGAGATGTTCCATCGGTTCTCTAAAGGTGTGTTGGTAGGACGTCCATAAAATATCTCGATTGAATACATCTTCAAGCAAGTATACTCTCCAATACTTAATGTGTATTGCAAATCGGGAATAAGATTAGACCACACATTATGATATGACCAAAGGATAAGATTAGACCAAATGAATAAGAGTAGACTAATAACATATTTGATGCATCCAACTATTACTGTGATAACATCTGCATAATCTTTATTAATCGAATCTATGAATGAATTAACATCCCGATTGCGATACTTCCAGTTTTCATCATCTGATTTTTCCCCCTGTGTGTTCGATGGGTTTTTCACCTGTGGAGATCGTTCACATTTGATTTCTCCCTGGTGAGAATCTTTATTGATATATTTTTTATTTCTATTGACAAGTTTATGGAAGTTTTCTGCCTGTTCAATATCCACATCTGATGCTTCCGATGAACTGTGATGATGTCCAGTCTGTACCTTCGAAGCAGAAGGAAATTCAATACAGGATTCATTAACCTTGGATTCCTGATTCTCGTCCCTATTCACCAGAACTGCACTCTTCTTCTTCTTCCTTCTCTTTCTTGACTTCTTAGAAGGAATCTTCTTTTTCAAACAACCCGAAGATTGATCCATTTCTTCACTTCTTCCATCAACTTCATTGTTCTCCTTCATGGCTATCTGCTCTTCTTTTTCATCTTGCTGAGTTTGAACTAAATCTCTACCATTAACATCAGTCGAGATAATAGCCATGTCGACACATGTTGTTCTACTAGGTGTTTCCTCTGTATGAGTGGTTGAAAATCTTCCTAGTTCCAATTCTTCACCATTCACGCTAGGAGATCTTGATGTATCACTAACTGCATTTGCTGGAGTTCCCTTGGTGTTGGAAACCCTCAACAAATCGCACTCAATCCAATTCTTCATCTCAATTAATTGTGATGAATTAGGAACTTCAATCGTAAGCAACTGATCTTCTAAGTTATTCAGTTCAAGTTCGCATTGAATTCCCCTATCACAATATCCCGAAGAATTGTAATTCGATCTAATAAAAATCGAAGAAACACTCGGTGAAGTCTGATTTACTGATTTCTTTTTCGCTGGTCTTCTTATAAATTGTCGCTGGTCTTGAGGATCTACAGATCTGAATCCACTTTTAAACACGTTCTTCTGAAATGTTAAACGGACTCTCTTTCTTCCTCCGTTCAAAACTAAAATATGCTTCTCATAATCCAATACAGCAGATGTAGATCTAAGGAAAGGCATTCCTAACAAACACTCACATGGTAGCTGTTCCACAACACGAAAATTCACCACTTGGAAATATCCGGATAAGTTAACATTCAACGTAATCTCTTCTCCCGTGTTGAAATGTAAACCCGAAGGGGCATTCACCGTTTTTTCTTCCACAGTACGTATATGTTTTTCGGCACCACTGCAACGAACTAACGATCTAGTAACAAGATTAAAACTAGACCCTCCGTCTACACAGACACTTGTTAATATATTATTAATCTTGCCAATAACGAAGGTCGCTACTAATCCGTCCATCTCCGAAGGAATTTTCTGGTTTACTGTCTTTTCCATAACTTTGGAACGATCTCTATTATTATTAACTTTCGAGAATTCTGAAGGTATCGAAACCTCGGAATTTTCATTCATTCGATTCGATTTTACATAATTATTTGAAAAATTCTTATATTTCTGATTATTGTCACTGACTTTCAACTTATTAGAAAGAACCATTTGATTTTTACTATTGACTCCCATCGCTCTATTATACTCAATTTGTTCTCGAGTACTCATTATAAATCTTTCGGCTATGTCTAATAGTTCTAAACGGCTATTAGGAAAATAATTACCTAGCATCCTATTCCTTTGGTTTGGGTTCATTCCCATTAATATTATTCTAACTAATTCACATTCTTCCATGTTTAATCCTAATACATTCATTGAAATGGTTACAGATTTCACATATTCATTCATGAGTTCCGATAATTTCTGCTTTCTATAAATTCTGTCACTCACTAATGAATGAACAGTTGTAGGAGTAATAAATCTAGATAGTAAGTTATTTTTAAACACATTCCAATCTAAATGATCATTCAATGCCGAAGTAACTATTCTTAAAACAACCCCATTACATTTTGGAATTAAAACTGATAGTATCATGTTAAATGAATAGCTGCTCTCCATTAGTGTTTCTTCAATTTTGAACAATAGTTCGAAAATTTGCAAGCTATCATACCATTCACGTTTTCAATATTCATAAATCTATTCTCCAAATAAGTTAAAGATCTAGAATGGGTATACTTTAACATTAATTTATGTTCATAATTAGCTTCTGAATGATGATCATCTAAATTTACATGAGATTGAACTCCCCTATCAATATTTCTACCGTCTAGATTTCTCATACTTGGACCAAAGTTAGAATTGCCAGCATGCATATTATTTATTCTCACTCTAGGAGTAGAACTGAGAATATTCGAAACTCTATTATAATAATTACCCAATTCTAAGTATCTATTTCGAAATCTATTTTCATTGGAAGAATTTAAATCAGGAGGAGAAGTCCCCATCTCTCTTCTTATAGGCGGTTCATTAAAAGTAACCCTATGTTCTGGTCTAGAAATATTCAAGCTAGGAGGATTAGCTATCCTACTAAAACCGTAAGTCTCTGCTGAACTATTAACTGAAAAATTCAAATTATTCCTATCTGGAGTAGGAAAAAACCTAACACCCGAATTAGTATGCATCGGCGGCGTTAAACTCATACTCAAAGAACCGAAATTAGAATTTAAACTCGGATGCCCAGTTGCATCAATAGTAACAAATTCTGAGTCTGGCATGTCAATGCTGATATAATCACGTTCGCTTTGAAGGTTATCCATAAGATAAAAATAAACAAAGCAAAAAGCACAATATATAAACAATACTTATAAATAGTCATATACAGATACTAAACTACTACTACTACTAGGAACACAAACTAGAAATTGATACGAAAAACCTTGGAAGAGATCTGAAATTATTCATAAACAACAATAATGTTCGACCAATCAATGATCCTCAAATTCAATAAACACAAAACGGAGTGGCGATATATTTTTATCAATATTTGGAAAAATAATACTCAAAATATCAAAATTTATATTCATAAACAATTTAGAATTCAATTTCATTCAAATTATCTAGGTTAGATACAATTATCAACTCTAAGTAGAATGATAATGTTGGAGGAAAATGAGAAATTTGAAAATTTAACTACACAAATTTGAAAGTCTTTCTCAATAATCATCAAATGATTTATAAATATTCATAAATTTTACCAAAATTTCAAAAAATTATTTTAGTGGAACTAAAATGTAGGAGGAAAGAACTATCTCTCTTTAATAGGACAAAAATTTTGCAAAATTCAATTCCAAATAAATATACTTAACTATCATTCCAATTATCAAAATCCTAACAATATTATAAACTTTTTTGTAGAATGAGAATGTTCGAGGAAAGTATCAACTAACAGCTTAAAAATGTGAAAAACTACTAACAAATTTAATTTAAAGCAGCCAATACTCCAACACATTCACAATCTTATTCTTTAAATTCAATATTACATTCAAGTGGAATGAGAACGTTGGAGGAATCTGAAAATTCAACTAAGTTTTTACAAGACTACTAATGGCAAAGATAAATTACCAAAATATATTTTAGGATATTCTACTTCAATAATATTTCCTATTCTTTTCACTTTGTAACTCTTAGTGGAATGAAAATGTATAAGATATCCTAAAAATAACACAAACATAAACTTACTCTCTTAAAGATCTAGATATGAGATCTTAAACTGGTGATCTTGTTCCCTACGGAAATTGTAACGCCCCCTTCCACCTAGCCTCGTCTAATCGAATTCACATGGAGAGTTTACAACAAAAAAAAATAATTAAACAAACTGTCAATATGAACTCAGATCACAAAGCCTGGCAGAGAGGGCTTGGGAGAGGAGAATCGAGCAGTTTCGCGTAATCAACTATGCTAGTATTAGCTGGAATTGCAGATCCAATATTTCTAGTTGGAAAAGGAAACACACTAAACATAAACTTAAAGAACATGTACAACAGTGTTTCAAGTTTTAACTTAACAACTTTATTTCCAATATAAGGAGGTGTATATGAACTAAAACGTTTGAATAGCTTATATACACTCGTTTGAAATGTGCAATATACAACTATTCTAATAATAATTATCTGATGATTAAGTTGATTAAAGCTCAAAAAAATTCAATTAAAACTTTACTAGTTGATTCTTATCATCTTTAAATTTACTTTCAATTATAGTTCAAACAGTATCTCCAATCAATAATTACTAATTCTCTTCAAATCTTGACTTTAACAGTTAATAATCTCTCAACGACTTTTACGACCATTAACTACTCATTGATAAATTTCTTCCAACATGAATAATATTTCTAAACTAAATTTTTACAATATTTTTAGATCTTAATTAGTTAATTTATCAAATTAATAGCAGTCAAATTAATATCTGAATCAATATCTTAACTTTCAAGCTTATGACAACTGCGAGAAAAAATTTATATATTTCTTTCGAAAAAATAATATCTAAATACGCTCTCCTTCTGACATATGGCTAACAGCTGAAAAAGAAATACTTAATTTAAACGAAATATCGGATCCGCAGGTGGTTTATATCTTGTTTCAACGATTAAGGTCAAAGTAGAAAGAATAATCGCCCACAATTTCTGGGAGGAAAAATAACTACTGTTGGAAGGCAAAGGTTCGCGAAGTTTAAACCCTTTGGAAACAAACTATCAACGACCTCACAATCAACAGTTTTGACAAACACAATTACTATAAGTAAATATAATATTATTAACTCACCAGGTGTCGGAAAACTCAATGGTTTACCTATTTCCTTTTTTCCTCTGGTTTGGTATTTGGCCTCTTCGACTAACTGTTGACTATGCAGTACGCAATTCTTGCTCTGTGCCAGAAATTATACTATCACGTTGTTACAGAGGATAAATTCCAGGACAAATCTTTAGGATTGCCTGAATAAGCAGGTATCCAAACTAGCAATCTCTATGGACTCTACTAAGAAATGTCCCACACTACAAGAATTCTCTCTCTCTTTAATAAATTCCTTTTTTTTTTTGAAAAAAGAAATATTTCAGAGGGATTAATAAGTAATGAAACAGGACCAAAATGCACAAGGAATTCACTCACCAAATAGAACTGAATAGAGCGAATTGAGGGTTCACTTTGCATGCACACTTTCCCTCTCTGACTCTGTAACAAGCACAAAAATATGCTATTTCCTTGCCAACTTCTTTCACTAACACTGTGAACTTGTTCAACACATCGTGATATTTAACTTCGCTTAACTCGCAAAGAACAAATAGTAGCAAAAGATTTTCTGGCACGGAACTTAGACTTGCCCACGTATATTCACTCACAAACATGTCCTACTTAACACAAAGCAAAGCAAGAACACGTAACCACCAAACAACTCCATCCTCACCGGGCTAACGTAAGGAACAAGATAACGGGTCCCTGAGTCTCCGAGCCAGGTAGAGTTGACGGGACAAGCCACGCCCACCGAACAAACACGCGCAAAACCTTTTTTCCCTCAAGTTGTCATAGCATATAGTTTCTCAGTCAATTCCTCCTTACATTATTCCTATCAAACTTTTTTTACATAATTTTTTTTTCTATTTTTCTAAAATAAATACTTTTTACAAAGAGAAAAAGATCGTTTTTAAATATTGAAATTGATTAACAATAGGAGTCTTAATAGACAATATATCGCTCAAAGTACAATTTTCTTTCATGTAATCATCCATTCTTCTTCTTCCCAGATCCAGAAGGATGGTGCGTTACAAGTAACAATGGATAAGAATATAATATATATGTAGAATGACATATGCTATATTGTCGAATAGTTGCCTAACAACATATATGTACCAAATAGGAGAGTTTTTTAAAAAAATGAAGAAATTAGTGGTTGAAGCCATATATTTTCCAGTTACAACGAGTGTCACGTGGTCTCATCAGCCGTGAGAGGGTTAAATATTTCTTCTAAAGCAACAGGTACTACGTTCATTTTTTAGTGCAGTTTGTAGTAATTTGTGCATTAGTTTCCCATGATGATGTGTAGAACATTTAGTTAGCATATTTGGTTGAGATTTGGAAAAAATATACAGGGTGATGCAAAATTCAGCTTTGTAGTACAGAAAGTTTAACTTGGTTATCAAAATGTGAAGAAATTGCATATATTAACGAATGCCCTGTATGTACTTCTGAATGGCACAGTAACATATTCCTCTTTTAGCATTCGTTAACCATAGTATGGTGTGTCAAAGCCACATATAATGGAATCGAATCTGTTTTATTTTGAAAAAACTAAAAAAAAAAAAAAAAAAAACGTTATAAGAGGAATTTTAATGTTTCTTCAAGGACAAAGGACCTGTAACGCAACCGTACAAAATGGATGTGTTTGCCCTTCAATTTGAGCTTTATTTCGTCAAAATATGTAAATAACTTTGGGAGATATGGCGAATAGTATGTAGTATATAGTAACAATGGATAAGAGTATAATATATATGTAGAATGACATATGCTATATTGTTGAATAGTTGCCTAACAACATATATGTACCAAATAGGAGAGTTTCTAAAAAAAATGAAGAAATTAGTGGTTGAAGCCATACATTTTCCAGTTACAACGAGTGTCACGTGGTCTCATCAGCCGTGAGAGGGTTAACTATTTCTTCTAAAGCAACAGGTACTACGTTCATTTTTTAGTGCAATTTGTAGTAATTTGTGCATTTATTTTCCCATCATGATGTGTAGAACATTTAGTTAGCATATTTGGTTGAGATTTGGAAAAAATATACAGGGTGATGCAAAATTCAGCTTTGTAGTACAGAAAGTATAAATTGGTTTTCAAAATGTGAAGAAAGTGCATATATTAACGAATGCCCTGTATGTACTTCTGAATGGCACAGTAACATATTCCTCTTTTATCATTCGTTAAGCACAGTATGGTGTGTCAAAGCCACATATAATGGAATCGAATCTGTTTTATTTTGAAAAAACTAAAAAAGAGAAATAAACGTTATAAGAGGAATTTTAATGTTTCTTCAAGGGCAAAGGACCCTTTTCGCAACAGGACAAAATGGAGGGGTTTCCTCTTCAATTTTAGCTTTATTTCGTTAAAATATGTAAATAACTTTGGGAGATATGGCGAATAGTATGTAGCATATAGTAACAATGGATAAGAATATAATATATATGTAGAATGACATATGTTATATTGTTGAATAGTTGCCTAACAACATATATGTACCCAATAGGAGAGTTTTTTTAAAAAAATGAAGAAATTAGTGGTTGAAGCCATATATTTTCCAGTTACAACGAGTGTCACGTGGTCTCATCAGCCGTGAGAGGGTTAAATATTTCTTCTAAAGCAACAGGTACTACGTTCATTTTTTAGTGCAGTTTGTAGTAATTTGTGCATTAGTTTCCCATGATGATGTGTAGAACATTTAGTTAGCATATTTGGTTGAGATTTGTAAAAAATATACAGGGTGATGCAAAATTCACAATACAGGGTTTGTAAATAAAAAATATACAGGGTTTGTAGTACAGAAAGTTTAACTTGGTTTTCAAAATGTGAAGAAATTGAATATATTAACGAATGCCCTGTTTGTACTTCTGAATGGCACAGTAACATATTCCTCTTTTAGCATTCGTTAACCATAGTATGGTGTGTCAAAGCCACATATAATGGAATCGAATCTGTTTTATTTTGAAAAAACTAAAAAAAAAAAAAAAAGGTTATAAGAGGAATTTTAATGTTTCTTCAAGGACAAAGGACCTGTAACGCAACCGTACAAAATGGATGGGTTTGCCCTTCAATTTGAGCTTTATTTCGTCAAAATATGTAAATAACTTTCTGAGATATGGCGAATAGTATGTAGTATATAGTAACAATGGATAAGAATATAATATATATGTAGAATGACATATGCTATATTGTTGAATAGTTGCCTAACAACATATATGTACCAAATAGGAGAGTTTTTAAAAAAAAATGAAGAAATTAGTGGTTGAAGCCATATATTTTCCAGTTACAACGAGTGTCACGTGGTCTCATCAGCCGTGAGAGGGTTAAATATTTCTTCTAAAGCAACAGGTACTACGTTCATTTTTTAGTGCAGTTTGTAGTAATTTGTGCATTAGTTTCCCATGATGATGTGTAGAACATTTAGTTAGCATATTTGGTTGAGATTTGTAAAAAATATACAGGGTGATGCAAAATTCAGCTTTGTAGTACAGAAAGTTTAACTTGGTTTTCAAAATGTGAAGAAATTGCATATATTAACGAATGCCCTGTATGTACTTCTGAATGGCACAGTAACATATTCCTCTTTTAGCATTCGTTAACCATAGTATGGTGTGTCAAAGCCACATATAATGGAATCGAATCTGTTTTATTTTGAAAAAACTAAAAAACAGAAACAAACGTTATAAGGAAAATTTTAACGTTTCTTCAAGGACAAAGGACCCTTATCGCAACAGGACAAAGTGGAGGGGTTTCCTCTTCAATTTTAGCTTTATTTCGTCAAAATATGTAAATAAGTTTGGGAGATATGGCGAATAGTATGTAGTATATAGTAACAATGGATAACAATATAATATATATGTAGAATGACATATGATATATTGTTGAATAGTTGCCTAACAACATATATACCAAATAGGAGAGTTTTTTTAAAAAAATTGAAGAAATTAGTGGTTGAAGCCATATATTTTCCAGTTACAACGAGTGTCACGTGGTCTCATCAGCCGTGAGAGGGTTAAATATTTCTTCTAAAGCAACAGGTACTACGTTCATTTTTTAGTGCAATTTGTAGTAATTTGTGCATTAGTTTCCCATGATGATGTGTAGAACATTTAGTTAGCATATTTGGTTGAGATTTGTAAAAAATATACAGGGTGATGCAAAATTCAGCTTTGTAGTACAGAAAGTTTAACTTGGTTTTCAAAATGTGAAGAAATTGCATATATATGAACGAATGCCCTGTATGTACTTCTGAATGGCACAGTAACATATTCCTCTTTTAGCATTCGTTAAGCACAGTATGGTGTGTCAAAGCCACATATAATGGAATCGAATCTGTTTTATTTTGAAAAAACTAAAAAAGGGAAATAAACGTTATAAGAGGAATTTTAATGTTTCTTCAAGGCCAAAGGACCCTTATCGCAACAGGACAAAATGGAGGGGTTTCCTCTTCAATTTTAGCTTTATTTCGTCAAAATATGTAAATAACTTTGGGAGATATGGCGAATAGTATGTAGTATATAGTAACAATGGATAACAATATAATATATATGTAGAATGACATATGATATATTGTTGAATAGTTGCCTAACAACATATATACCAAATAGGAGAGTTTTTTTAAAAAAATTGAAGAAATTAGTGGTTGAAGCCATATATTTTCCAGTTACAACGAGTGTCACGTGGTCTCATCAGCCGTGAGAGGGTTAAATATTTCTTCTAAAGCAACAGGTACTACGTTCATTTTTTAGTGCAGTTTGTAGTAATTTGTGCATTAGTTTCCCATGATGATGTGTAGAACATTTAGTTAGCATATTTGGTTGAGATTTGTAAAAAATATACAGGGTGATGCAAAATTCAGCTTTGTAGTACAGAAAGTTTAACTTGGTTTTCAAAATGTGAAGAAATTGCATATATTAACGAATGCCCTGTATGTACTTCTGAATGGCACAGTAACATATTCCTCTTTTAGCATTCGTTAACCATAGTATGGTGTGTCAAAGCCACATATAATGGAATCGAATCTGTTTTATTTTGAAAAAACTAAAAAACAGAAAAAACGTTATAAGGAAAATTTTAACGTTTCTTCAAGGACAAAGGACCCTTATCGCAACAGGACAAAGTGGAGGGGTTTCCTCTTCAATTTTAGCTTTATTTCGTCAAAATATGTAAATAAGTTTGGGAGATATGGCGAATAGTATGTAGTATATAGTAACAATGGATAACAATATAATATATATGTAGAATGACATATGATATATTGTTGAATAGTTGCCTTACAACATATATACCAAATAGGAGAGTTTTTTTAAAAAAATTGAAGAAATTAGTGGTTGAAGCCATATATTTTCCAGTTACAACGAGTGTCACGTGGTCTCATCAGCCGTGAGAGGGTTAAATATTTCTTCTAAAGCAACAGGTACTACGTTCATTTTTTAGTGCAGTTTGTAGTAATTTGTGCATTAGTTTCCCATGATGATGTGTAGAACATTTAGTTAGCATATTTGGTTGAGATTTGTAAAAAATATACAGGGTGATGCAAAATTCAGCTTTGTAGTACAGAAAGTTTAACTTGGTTTTCAAAATGTGAAGAAATTGCATATATATGAACGAATGCCCTGTATGTACTTCTGAATGGCACAGTAACATATTCCTCTTTTAGCATTCGTTAAGCACAGTATGGTGTGTCAAAGCCACATATAATGGAATCGAATCTGTTTTATTTTGAAAAAACTAAAAAAGAGAAATAAACGTTATAAGAGGAATTTTAATGTTTCTTCAAGGCCAAAGGACCCTTATCGCAACAGGACAAAATGGAGGGGTTTCCTCTTCAATTTTAGCTTTATTTCGTCAAAATATGTAAATAACTTTGGGAGATATGGCGAATAGTATGTAGTATATAGTAACAATGGATAACAATATAATATATATGTAGAATGACATATGATATATTGTTGAATAGTTGCCTAACAACATATATACCAAATAGGAGAGTTTTTTTAAAAAAATTGAAGAAATTAGTGGTTGAAGCCATATATTTTCCAGTTACAACGAGTGTCACGTGGTCTCATCAGCCGTGAGAGGGTTAAATATTTCTTCTAAAGCAACAGGTACTACGTTCATTTTTTAGTGCAGTTTGTAGTAATTTGTGCATTAGTTTCCCATGATGATGTGTAGAACATTTAGTTAGCATATTTGGTTGAGATTTGTAAAAAATATACAGGGTGATGCAAAATTCAGCTTTGTAGTACAGAAAGTTTAACTTGGTTTTCAAAATGTGAAGAAATTGCATATATTAACGAATGCCCTGTTTGTACTTCTGAATGGCACAGTAACATATTCCTCTTTTAGCATTCGTTAACCATAGTATGGTGTGTCAAAGCCACATATAATGGAATCGAATCCGTTTTATTTTGAAAAAACTAAGAAAAAAAAAAAGGTTATAAGAGGAATTTTAATGTTTCTTCAAGGACAAAGGACCTGTAACGCAACCGTACAAAATGGATGGGTTTGCCCTTCAATTTGAGCTTTATTTCGTCAAAATATGTAAATAATTTTCTGAGATATGGCGAATAGTATGTAGTATATAGTAACAATGGATAAGAATATAATATATATGTAGAATGACATATGCTATATTGTTGAATAGTTGCCTAACAACATATATGTACCAAATAGGAGAGTTTAAAAAAAAAGAATGAAGAAATTAGTGGTTGAAGCCATATATTTTCCAGTTACAACGAGTGTCACGTGGTCTCATCAGCCGTGAGAGGGTTAAATATTTCTTCTAAAGCAACAGGTACTACGTTCATTTTTTAGTGCAGTTTGTAGTAATTTGTGCATTAGTTTCCCATGATGATGTGTAGAACATTTAGTTAGCATATTTGGTTGAGATTTGTAAAAAATATACAGGGTGATGCAAAATTCAGCTTTGTAGTACAGAAAGTTTAACTTGGTTTTCAAAATGTGAAGAAATTGCATATATTAACGAATGCCCTGTATGTACTTCTGAATGGCACAGTAACATATTCCTCTTTTAGCATTCGTTAACCATAGTATGGTGTGTCAAAGCCACATATAATGGAATCGAATCTGTTTTATTTTGAAAAAACTAAAAAACAGAAACAAACGTTATAAGGAAAATTTTAACGTTTCTTCAAGGACAAAGGACCCTTATCGCAACAGGACAAAGTGGAGGGGTTTCCTCTTCAATTTTAGCTTTATTTCGTCAAAATATGTAAATAAGTTTGGGAGATATGGCGAATAGTATGTAGTATATAGTAACAATGGATAACAATATAATATATATGTAGAATGACATATGATATATTGTTGAATAGTTGCCTAACAACATATATACCAAATAGGAGAGTTTTTTTAAAAAAATTGAAGAAATTAGTGGTTGAAGCCATATATTTTCCAGTTACAACGAGTGTCACGTGGTCTCATCAGCCGTGAGAGGGTTAAATATTTCTTCTAAAGCAACAGGTACTACGTTCATTTTTTAGTGCAATTTGTAGTAATTTGTGCATTAGTTTCCCATGATGATGTGTAGAACATTTAGTTAGCATATTTGGTTGAGATTTGTAAAAAATATACAGGGTGATGCAAAATTCAGCTTTGTAGTACAGAAAGTTTAACTTGGTTTTCAAAATGTGAAGAAATTGCATATATATGAACGAATGCCCTGTATGTACTTCTGAATGGCACAGTAACATATTCCTCTTTTAGCATTCGTTAAGCACAGTATGGTGTGTCAAAGCCACATATAATGGAATCGAATCTGTTTTATTTTGAAAAAACTAAAAAAGGGAAATAAACGTTATAAGAGGAATTTTAATGTTTCTTCAAGGCCAAAGGACCCTTATCGCAACAGGACAAAATGGAGGGGTTTCCTCTTCAATTTTAGCTTTATTTCGTCAAAATATGTAAATAACTTTGGGAGATATGGCGAATAGTATGTAGTATATAGTAACAATGGATAACAATATAATATATATGTAGAATGACATATGATATATTGTTGAATAGTTGCCTAACAACATATATACCAAATAGGAGAGTTTTTTTAAAAAAATTGAAGAAATTAGTGGTTGAAGCCATATATTTTCCAGTTACAACGAGTGTCACGTGGTCTCATCAGCCGTGAGAGGGTTAAATATTTCTTCTAAAGCAACAGGTACTACGTTCATTTTTTAGTGCAGTTTGTAGTAATTTGTGCATTAGTTTCCCATGATGATGTGTAGAACATTTAGTTAGCATATTTGGTTGAGATTTGTAAAAAATATACAGGGTGATGCAAAATTCAGCTTTGTAGTACAGAAAGTTTAACTTGGTTTTCAAAATGTGAAGAAATTGCATATATTAACGAATGCCCTGTATGTAGTTCTGAATGGCACAGTAACATATTCCTCTTTTAGCATTCGTTAACCATAGTATTTTGTGTCAAAGCCACATATAATGGAATCGAATCTGTTTTATTTTGAAAAAACTAAAAAAAAAAAAAAAAAACAAACGTTATAAGAGGAATTTTAATGTTTCTTCAAGGACAAAGGACCTGTAACGCAACCGTACAAAATGGATGGGTTTGCCCTTCAATTTGAGCTTTATTTCGTCAAAATATGTAAATAACTTTGGGAGATATGGCGAATAGTATGTAGTATATAGTAACAATGGATAAGAGTATAATATATATGTAGAATGACATATGCTATATTGTTGAATAGTTGCCTAACAACATATATGTACCAAATAGGAGAGTTTCTAAAAAAATGAAGAAATTAGTGGTTGAAGCTATACATTTTCCAGTTACAACGAGTGTCACGTGGTCTCATCAGCCGTGAGAGGGTTAACTATTTCTTCTAAAGCAACAGGTACTACGTTCATTTTTTAGTACAATTTGTAGTAATTTGTGCATTTATTTTCCCATCATGATGTGTAGAACATTTAGTTAGCATATTTGGTTGAGATTTGGAAAAAATATACAGGGTGATGCAAAATTCAGCTTTGTAGTACAGAAAGTATAAATTGGTTTTCAAAATGTGAAGAAAGTGCATATATTAACGAATGCCCTGTATGTACTTCTGAATGGCACAGTAACATATTCCTCTTTTAGCATTCGTTAACCATAGTATTTTGTGTCAAAGCCACATATAATGGAATCGAATCTGTTTTATTTTGAAAAAACTAAAAAAAAAAAAAAAACAAACGTTATAAGAGGAATTTTAATGTTTCTTCAAGGACAAAGGACCTGTAACGCAACCGTACAAAATGGATGTGTTTGCCCTTCAATTTGAGCTTTATTTCGTCAAAATATGTAAATAAGTTTGGGAGATATGGCGAATAGTATGTAGTATATAGTAACAATGGATAACAATATAATATATATGTAGAATGACATATGATATATTGTTGAATAGTTGCCTAGCAACATATATACCAAATAGGAGAGTTTTTTTAAAAAAAATGAAGAAATTAGTGGTTGAAGCCATATATTTTCCAGTTACAACGAGTGTCACGTGGTCTCATCAGCCGTGAGAGGGTTAAATATTTCTTCTAAAGCAACAGGTACTACGTTCATTTTTTAGTGCAGTTTGTAGTAATTTGTGCATTAGTTTCCCATGATGATGTGTAGAACATTTAGTTAGCATATTTGGTTGAGATTTGTAAAAAATATACAGGGTGATGCAAAATTCAGATTTGTAGTACAGAAAGTTTAACTTGGTTTTCAAAATGTGAAGAAATTGCATATATATGAACGAATTCCCTGTATGTACTTCTGAATGGCACAGTAACATATTCCTCTTTTAGCATTCGTTAAGCACAGTATGGTGTGTCAAAGCCACATATAATGGAATCGAATCTGTTTTATTTTGAAAAAACTAAAAAAGAGAAATAAACGTTATAAGAGGAATTTTAATGTTTCTTCAAGGGCAAAGGACCCTTATCGAAACAGGACAAAATGGAGGGGTTTCCTCTTCAATTTTAGCTTTATTTCGTCAAAATATGTAAATAAGTTTGGGAGATATGGCGAATAGTATGTAGTATATAGTAACAATGGATAACAATATAATATATATGTAGAATGACATATGATATATTGTTGAATAGTTGCCTAACAACATATATACCAAATAGGAGAGTTTTTTTTTAAAAAATGAAGAAATTAGTGGTTGAAGCCATATATTTTCCAGTTACAACGAGTGTCACGTGGTCTCATCAGCCGTGAGAGGGTTAAATATTTCTTCTAAAGCAACAGGTACTACGTTCATTTTTTAGTGCAGTTTGTAGTAATTTGTGCATTAGTTTCCCATGATGATGTGTAGAACATTTAGTTAGCATATTTGGTTGAGATTTGTAAAAAATATACAGGGTGATGCAAAATTCAGATTTGTAGTACAGAAAGTTTAACTTGGTTTTCAAAATGTGAAGAAATTGCATATATATGAACGAATTCCCTGTATGTACTTCTGAATGGCACAGTAACATATTCCTCTTTTAGCATTCGTTAAGCACAGTATGGTGTGTCAAAGCCACATATAATGGAATCGAATCTGTTTTATTTTGAAAAAACTAAAAAAGAGAAATAAACGTTATAAGAGGAATTTTAATGTTTCTTCAAGGGCAAAGGACCCTTATCGCAACAGGACAAAATGGAGGGGTTTCCTCTTCAATTTTAGCTTTATTTCGTCAAAATATGTAAATAAGTTTGGGAGATATGGCGAATAGTATGTAGTATATAGTAACAATGGATAACAATATAATATATATGTAGAATGACATATGATATATTGTTGAATAGTTGCCTAACAACATATATACCAAATAGGAGAGTTTTTTTTAAAAAAATGAAGAAATTAGTGGTTGAAGCCATATATTTTCCAGTTACAACGAGTGTCACGTGGTCTCATCAGCCGTGAGAGGGTTAAATATTTCTTCTAAAGCAACAGGTACTACGTTCATTTTTTAGTGCAGTTTGTAGTAATTTGTGCATTAGTTTCCCATGATGATGTGTAGAACATTTAGTTAGCATATTTGGTTGAGATTTGTAAAAAATATACAGGGTGATGCAAAATTCAGCTTTGTAGTACAGAAAGTTTAACTTGGTTTTCAAAATGTGAAGAAATTGCATATATTTACGAATGCCCTGTTTGTACTTCTGAATGGCACAGTAACATATTCCTCTTTTAGCATTCGTTAACCATAGTATGGTGTGTCAAAGCCACATATAATGGAATCGAATCTGTTTTATTTTGAAAAAACTAAAAAAAAAAAAAAAAAGGTTATAAGAGGAATTTTAATGTTTCTTCAAGGACAAAGGACCTGTAACGCAACCGTACAAAATGGATGGGTTTGCCCTTCAATTTGAGCTTTATTTCGTCAAAATATGTAAATAACTTTCTGAGATATGGCGAATAGTATGTAGTATATAGTAACAATGGATAAGAATATAATATATATGTAGAATGACATATGCTATATTGTTGAATAGTTGCCTAACAACATATATGTACCAAATAGGAGAGTTTTTAAAAAAAAATGAAGAAATTAGTGGTTGAAGCCATATATTTTCCAGTTACAACGAGTGTCACGTGGTCTCATCAGCCGTGAGAGGGTTAAATATTTCTTCTAAAGCAACAGGTACTACGTTCATTTTTTAGTGCAGTTTGTAGTAATTTGTGCATTAGTTTCCCATGATGATGTGTAGAACATTTAGTTAGCATATTTGGTTGAGATTTGTAAAAAATATACAGGGTGATGCAAAATTCAGCTTTGTAGTACAGAAAGTTTAACTTGGTTTTCAAAATGTGAAGAAATTGCATATATTAACGAATGCCCTGTATGTACTTCTGAATGGCACAGTAACATATTCCTCTTTTAGCATTCGTTAACCATAGTATGGTGTGTCAAAGCCACATATAATGGAATCGAATCTGTTTTATTTTGAAAAAACTAAAAAACAGAAAAAACGTTATAAGGAAAATTTTAACGTTTCTTCAAGGACAAAGGACCCTTATCGCAACAGGACAAAGTGGAGGGGTTTCCTCTTCAATTTTAGCTTTATTTCGTCAAAATATGTAAATAAGTTTGGGAGATATGGCGAATAGTATGTAGTATATAGTAACAATGGATAACAATATAATATATATGTAGAATGACATATGATATATTGTTGAATAGTTGCCTAACAACATATATACCAAATAGGAGAGTTTTTTTAAAAAAATTGAAGAAATTAGTGGTTGAAGCCATATATTTTCCAGTTACAACGAGTGTCACGTGGTCTCATCAGCCGTGAGAGGGTTAAATATTTCTTCTAAAGCAACAGGTACTACGTTCATTTTTTAGTGCAGTTTGTAGTAATTTGTGCATTAGTTTCCCATGATGATGTGTAGAACATTTAGTTAGCATATTTGGTTGAGATTTGTAAAAAATATACAGGGTGATGCAAAATTCAGCTTTGTAGTACAGAAAGTTTAACTTGGTTTTCAAAATGTGAAGAAATTGCATATATATGAACGAATGCCCTGTATGTACTTCTGAATGGCACAGTAACATATTCCTCTTTTAGCATTCGTTAAGCACAGTATGGTGTGTCAAAGCCACATATAATGGAATCGAATCTGTTTTATTTTGAAAAAACTAAAAAAGAGAAATAAACGTTATAAGAGGAATTTTAATGTTTCTTCAAGGCCAAAGGACCCTTATCGCAACAGGACAAAATGGAGGGGTTTCCTCTTCAATTTTAGCTTTATTTCGTCAAAATATGTAAATAACTTTGGGAGATATGGCGAATAGTATGTAGTATATAGTAACAATGGATAACAATATAATATATATGTAGAATGACATATGATATATTGTTGAATAGTTGCCTAACAACATATATACCAAATAGGAGAGTTTTTTTAAAAAAATTGAAGAAATTAGTGGTTGAAGCCATATATTTTCCAGTTACAACGAGTGTCACGTGGTCTCATCAGCCGTGAGAGGGTTAAATATTTCTTCTAAAGCAACAGGTACTACGTTCATTTTTTAGTGCAGTTTGTAGTAATTTGTGCATTAGTTTCCCATGATGATGTGTAGAACATTTAGTTAGCATATTTGGTTGAGATTTGTAAAAAATATACAGGGTGATGCAAAATTCAGCTTTGTAGTACAGAAAGTTTAACTTGGTTTTCAAAATGTGAAGAAATTGCATATATTAACGAATGCCCTGTTTGTACTTCTCAATGGCACAGTAACATATTCCTCTTTTAGCATTCGTTAACCATAGTATGGTGTGTCAAAGCCACATATAATGGAATCGAATCCGTTTTATTTTGAAAAAACTAAAAAAAAAAAAAAAAAGGTTATAAGAGGAATTTTAATGTTTCTTCAAGGACAAAGGACCTGTAACGCAACCGTACAAAATGGATGGGTTTGCCCTTCAATTTGAGCTTTATTTCGTCAAAATATGTAAATAACTTTCTGAGATATGGCGAATAGTATGTAGTATATAGTAACAATGGATAAGAATATAATATATATGTAGAATGACATATGCTATATTGTTGAATAGTTGCCTAACAACATATATGTACCAAATAGGAGAGTTTTAAAAAAAATGAAGAAATTAGTGGTTGAAGCCATATATTTTCCAGTTACAACGAGTGTCACGTGGTCTCATCAGCCGTGAGAGGGTTAAATATTTCTTCTAAAGCAACAGGTACTACGTTCATTTTTTAGTGCAGTTTGTAGTAATTTGTGCATTAGTTTCCCATGATGATGTGTAGAACATTTAGTTAGCATATTTGGTTGAGATTTGTAAAAAATATACAGGGTGATGCAAAATTCAGCTTTGTAGTACAGAAAGTTTAACTTGGTTTTCAAAATGTGAAGAAATTGCATATATTAACGAATGCCCTGTATGTACTTCTGAATGGCACAGTAACATATTCCTCTTTTAGCATTCGTTAACCATAGTATGGTGTGTCAAAGCCACATATAATGGAATCGAATCTGTTTTATTTTGAAAAAACTAAAAAACAGAAAAAACGTTATAAGGAAAATTTTAACGTTTCTTCAAGGACAAAGGACCCTTATCGCAACAGGACAAAGTGGAGGGGTTTCCTCTTCAATTTTAGCTTTATTTCGTCAAAATATGTAAATAAGTTTGGGAGATATGGCGAATAGTATGTAGTATATAGTAACAATGGATAACAATATAATATATATGTAGAATGACATATGATATATTGTTGAATAGTTGCCTAACAACATATATACCAAATAGGAGAGTTTTTTTAAAAAAATTGAAGAAATTAGTGGTTGAAGCCATATATTTTCCAGTTACAACGAGTGTCACGTGGTCTCATCAGCCGTGAGAGGGTTAAATATTTCTTCTAAAGCAACAGGTACTACGTTCATTTTTTAGTGCAGTTTGTAGTAATTTGTGCATTAGTTTCCCATGATGATGTGTAGAACATTTAGTTAGCATATTTGGTTGAGATTTGTAAAAAATATACAGGGTGATGCAAAATTCAGCTTTGTAGTACAGAAAGTTTAACTTGGTTTTCAAAATGTGAAGAAATTGCATATATATGAACGAATGCCCTGTATGTACTTCTGAATGGCACAGTAACATATTCCTCTTTTAGCATTCGTTAAGCACAGTATGGTGTGTCAAAGCCACATATAATGGAATCGAATCTGTTTTATTTTGAAAAAACTAAAAAAGAGAAATAAACGTTATAAGAGGAATTTTAATGTTTCTTCAAGGCCAAAGGACCCTTATCGCAACAGGACAAAATGGAGGGGTTTCCTCTTCAATTTTAGCTTTATTTCGTCAAAATATGTAAATAAGTTTGGGAGATATGGCGAATAGTATGTAGTATATAGTAACAATGGATAAGAATATAATATATATGTAGAATGACATATGCTATATTGTTGAATAGTTGCCTAACAACATATATGTACCAAATAGGAGAGTTTTTTTAAAAAAATGAAGAAATTAGTGGTTGAAGCCATACATTTTCCAGTTACAACGAGTGTCACGTGGTCTCATCAGCCGTGAGAGGGTTAACTATTTCTTCTAAAGCAACAGGTACTACGTTATTTTTTAGTGCAATTTGTAGTAATTTGTGCATTTATTTTCCCATCATGATGTGTAGAACATTTAGTTAGCATATTTGGTTGAGATTTGGAAAAAATATACAGGGTGATGCAAAATTCAGCTTTGTAGTACAGAAAGTATAAATTGGTTTTCAAAATGTGAAGAAAGTGCATATATTAACGAATGCCCTGTATGTACTTCTGAATGGCACAGTAACATATTCCTCTTTTATCATTCGTTAAGCACAGTATGGTGTGTCAAAGCCACATATAATGGAATCGAATCTGTTTTATTTTGAAAAAACTAAAAAAGAGAAATAAACGTTATAAGAGGAATTTTAATGTTTCTTCAAGGGCAAAGGACCCTTTTCGCAAGAGGACAAAATGGAGGGGTTTCCTCTTCAATTTTAGCTTTATTTCGTTAAAATATGTAAATAACTTTGGGAGATATGGCGAATAGTATGTAGTATATAGTAACAATGGATAAGAATATAATATATATGTAGAATGACATATGTTATATTGTTGAATAGTTGCCTAACAACATATATGTACCAAATAGGAGAGTTTTTTAAAAAAAATGAAGAAATTAGTGGTTGAAGCCATATATTTTCCAGTTACAACGAGTGTCACGTGGTCTCATCAGCCGTGAGAGGGTTAAATATTTCTTCTAAAGCAACAGGTACTACGTTCATTTTTTAGTGCAGTTTGTAGTAATTTGTGCATTAGTTTCCCATGATGATGTGTAGAACATTTAGTTAGCATATTTGGTTGAGATTTGTAAAAAATATACAGGGTGATGCAAAACTCAGCTTTGTAGTACAGAAAGTTTAACTTGGTTTTCAAAATGTGAAGAAATTGCATATATTAAGGAATGCCCTGTATGTACTTCTGAATGGCACAGTAACATATTCCTCTTTTAGCATTCGTTAACCATAGTATGGTGTGTCAAAGCCACATATAATGGAATCGAATCTGTTTTATTTTGAAAAAACTAAAAAACAGAAACAAACGTTATAAGGAAAATTTTAACGTTTCTTCAAGGACAAAGGACCCTTATCGCAACAGGACAAAGTGGAGGGGTTTCCTCTTCAATTTTAGCTTTATTTCGTCAAAATATGTAAATAAGTTTGGGAGATATGGCGAATAGTATGTAGTATATAGTAACAATGGATAACAATATAATATATATGTAGAATGACATATGATATATTGTTGAATAGTTGCCTAACAACATATATACCAAATAGGAGAGTTTTTTTTAAAAAAATGAAGAAATTAGTGGTTGAAGCCATATATTTTCCAGTTACAACGAGTGTCACGTGGTCTCATCAGCCGTGAGAGGGTTAAATATTTCTTCTAAAGCAACAGGTACTACGTTCATTTTTTAGTGCAGTTTGTAGTAATTTGTGCATTAGTTTCCCATGATGATGTGTAGAACATTTAGTTAGCATATTTGGTTGAGATTTGTAAAAAATATACAGGGTGATGCAAAATTCAGCTTTGTAGTACAGAAAGTTTAACTTGGTTTTCAAAATGTGAAGAAATTGCATATATTAACGAATGCCCTGTATGTACTTCTGAATGGCACAGTAACATATTCCTCTTTTAGCATTCGTTAACCATAGTATTTTGTGTCAAAGCCACATATAATGGAATCGAATCTGTTTTATTTTGAAAAAACTAAAAAAAAAAAAAAAAAAAAACGTTATAAGAGGAATTTTAATGTTTCTTCAAGGACAAAGGACCTGTAACGCAACCGTACAAAATGGATGTGTTTGCCCTTCAATTTGAGCTTTATTTCGTCAAAATATGTAAATAACTTTGGGAGATATGGCGAATAGTATGTAGTATATAGTAACAATGGATAAGAGTATAATATATATGTAGAATGACATATGCTATATTGTTGAATAGTTGCCTAACAACATATATGTACCAAATAGGAGAGTTTCTAAAAAAAATGAAGAAATTAGTGGTTGAAGCCATACATTTTCCAGTTACAACGAGTGTCACGTGGTCTCATCAGCCGTGAGAGGGTTAACTATTTCTTCTAAAGCAACAGGTACTACGTTATTTTTTAGTGCAATTTGTAGTAATTTGTGCATTTATTTTCCCATCATGATGTGTAGAACATTTAGTTAGCATATTTGGTTGAGATTTGGAAAAAATATACAGGGTGATGCAAAACTCAGCTTTGTAGTACAGAAAGTTTAACTTGGTTTTCAAAATGTGAAGAAATTGCATATATTAAGGAATGCCCTGTATGTACTTCTGAATGGCACAGTAACATATTCCTCTTTTAGCATTCGTTAACCATAGTATGGTGTGTCAAAGCCACATATAATGGAATCGAATCTGTTTTATTTTGAAAAAAACTAAAAAACAGAAACAAACGTTATAAGGAAAATTTTAACGTTTCTTCAAGGACAAAGGACCCTTATCGCAACAGGACAAAGTGGAGGGGTTTCCTCTTCAATTTGAGCTTTATTTCGTCAAAATATGTAAATAAGTTTGGGAGATATGGCGAATAGTATGTAGTATATAGTAACAATGGATAACAATATAATATATATGTAGAATGACATATGATATATTGTTGAATAGTTGCCTAACAACATATATACCAAATAGGAGAGTTTTTTTAAAAAAATTGAAGAAATTAGTGGTTGAAGCCATATATTTTCCAGTTACAACGAGTGTCACGTGGTCTCATCAGCCGTGAGAGGGTTAAATATTTCTTCTAAAGCAACAGGTACTACGTTCATTTTTTAGTGCAGTTTGTAGTAATTTGTGCATTAGTTTCCCATGATGATGTGTAGAACATTTAGTTAGCATATTTGGTTGAGATTTGTAAAAAATATATAGGGTGATGCAAAATTCAGATTTGTAGTACAGAAAGTTTAACTTGGTTTTCAAAATGTGAAGAAATTGCATATATATGAACGAATTCCCTGTATGTACTTCTGAATGGCACAGTAACATATTCCTCTTTTAGCATTCGTTAAGCACAGTATGGTGTGTCAAAGCCACATATAATGGAATCGAATCTGTTTTATTTTGAAAAAACTAAAAAAGAGAAATAAACGTTATAAGAGGAATTTTAATGTTTCTTCAAGGGCAAAGGACCCTTATCGCAACAGGACAAAATGGAGGGGTTTCCTCTTCAATTTTAGCTTTATTTCGTCAAAATATGTAAATAAGTTTGGGAGATATGGCGAATAGTATGTAGTATATAGTAACAATGGATAACAATATAATATATATGTAGAATGACATATGATATATTGTTGAATAGTTGCCTAACAACATATATACCAAATAGGAGAGTTTTTTTAAAAAAATGAAGAAATTAGTGGTTGAAGCCATATATTTTCCAGTTACAACGAGTGTCACGTGGTCTCATCAGCCGTGAGAGGGTTAAATATTTCTTCTAAAGCAACAGGTACTACGTTCATTTTTTAGTGCAGTTTGTAGTAATTTGTGCATTAGTTTCCCATGATGATGTGTAGAACATATAGTTAGCATATTTGGTTGAGATTTGTAAAAAATATACAGGGTGATGCAAAATTCAGCTTTGTAGTACAGAAAGTTTAACTTGGTTTTCAAAATGTGAAGAAATTGCATATATTAACGAATGCCCTGTTTGTACTTCTGAATGGCACAGTAACATATTCCTCTTTTAGCATTCGTTAACCATAGTATGGTGTGTCAAAGCCACATATAATGGAATCGAATCTGTTTTATTTTGAAAAAACTAAAAAAAAAAAAAAAAAAAGGTTATAAGAGGAATTTTAATGTTTCTTCAAGGACAAAGGACCTGTAACGCAACCGTACAAAATGGATGGGTTTGCCCTTCAATTTGAGCTTTATTTCGTCAAAATATGTAAATAACTTTGGGAGATATGGCGAATAGTATGTAGTATATAGTAACAATGAATAAGAGTATAATATATATGTAGAATGACATATGCTATATTGTTGAATAGTTGCCTAACAACATATATGTACCAAATAGGAGAGTTTCTAAAAAAAATGAAGAAATTAGTGGTTGAAGCCATACATTTTCCAGTTACAACGAGTGTCACGTGGTCTCATCAGCCGTGAGAGGGTTAACTATTTCTTCTAAAGCAACAGGTACTACGTTATTTTTTAGTGCAATTTGTAGTAATTTGTGCATTTATTTTCCCATCATGATGTGTAGAACATTTAGTTAGCATATTTGGTTGAGATTTGGAAAAAATATACAGGGTGATGCAAAATTCAGCTTTGTAGTACAGAAAGTATAAATTGGTTTTCAAAATGTGAAGAAAGTGCATATATTAACGAATGCCCTGTATGTACTTCTGAATGGCACAGTAACATATTCCTCTTTTATCATTCGTTAAGCACAGTATGGTGTGTCAAAGCCACATATAATGGAATCGAATCTGTTTTATTTTGAAAAAACTAAAAAAGAGAAATAAACGTTATAAGAGGAATTTTAATGTTTCTTCAAGGGCAAAGGACCCTTTTCGCAAGAGGACAAAATGGAGGGGTTTCCTCTTCAATTTTAGCTTTATTTCGTTAAAATATGTAAATAACTTTGGGAGATATGGCGAATAGTATGTAGTATATAGTAACAATGGATAAGAATATAATATATATGTAGAATGACATATGTTATATTGTTGAATAGTTGCCTAACAACATATATGTACCAAATAGGAGAGTTTTTTAAAAAAAATGAAGAAATTAGTGGTTGAAGCCATATATTTTCCAGTTACAACGAGTGTCACGTGGTCTCATCAGCCGTGAGAGGGTTAAATATTTCTTCTAAAGCAACAGGTACTACGTTCATTTTTTAGTGCAGTTTGTAGTAATTTGTGCATTAGTTTCCCATGATGATGTGTAGAACATTTAGTTAGCATATTTGGTTGAGATTTGTAAAAAATATACAGGGTGATGCAAAACTCAGCTTTGTAGTACAGAAAGTTTAACTTGGTTTTCAAAATGTGAAGAAATTGCATATATTAAGGAATGCCCTGTATGTACTTCTGAATGGCACAGTAACATATTCCTCTTTTAGCATTCGTTAACCATAGTATGGTGTGTCAAAGCCACATATAATGGAATCGAATCTGTTTTATTTTGAAAAAACTAAAAAACAGAAACAAACGTTATAAGGAAAATTTTAACGTTTCTTCAAGGACAAAGGACCCTTATCGCAACAGGACAAAGTGGAGGGGTTTCCTCTTCAATTTTAGCTTTATTTCGTCAAAATATGTAAATAAGTTTGGGAGATATGGCGAATAGTATGTAGTATATAGTAACAATGGATAACAATATAATATATATGTAGAATGACATATGATATATTGTTGAATAGTTGCCTAACAACATATATACCAAATAGGAGAGTTTTTTTTAAAAAAATGAAGAAATTAGTGGTTGAAGCCATATATTTTCCAGTTACAACGAGTGTCACGTGGTCTCATCAGCCGTGAGAGGGTTAAATATTTCTTCTAAAGCAACAGGTACTACGTTCATTTTTTAGTGCAGTTTGTAGTAATTTGTGCATTAGTTTCCCATGATGATGTGTAGAACATTTAGTTAGCATATTTGGTTGAGATTTGTAAAAAATATACAGGGTGATGCAAAATTCAGCTTTGTAGTACAGAAAGTTTAACTTGGTTTTCAAAATGTGAAGAAATTGCATATATTAACGAATGCCCTGTATGTACTTCTGAATGGCACAGTAACATATTCCTCTTTTAGCATTCGTTAACCATAGTATTTTGTGTCAAAGCCACATATAATGGAATCGAATCTGTTTTATTTTGAAAAAACTAAAAAAAAAAAAAAACAAACGTTATAAGAGGAATTTTAATGTTTCTTCAAGGACAAAGGACCTGTAACGCAACCGTACAAAATGGATGTGTTTGCCCTTCAATTTGAGCTTTATTTCGTCAAAATATGTAAATAACTTTGGGAGATATGGCGAATAGTATGTAGTATATAGTAACAATGGATAAGAGTATAATATATATGTAGAATGACATATGCTATATTGTTGAATAGTTGCCTAACAACATATATGTACCAAATAGGAGAGTTTCTAAAAAAAATGAAGAAATTAGTGGTTGAAGCCATACATTTTCCAGTTACAACGAGTGTCACGTGGTCTCATCAGCCGTGAGAGGGTTAACTATTTCTTCTAAAGCAACAGGTACTACGTTATTTTTTAGTGCAATTTGTAGTAATTTGTGCATTTATTTTCCCATCATGATGTGTAGAACATTTAGTTAGCATATTTGGTTGAGATTTGGAAAAAATATACAGGGTGATGCAAAACTCAGCTTTGTAGTACAGAAAGTTTAACTTGGTTTTCAAAATGTGAAGAAATTGCATATATTAAGGAATGCCCTGTATGTACTTCTGAATGGCACAGTAACATATTCCTCTTTTAGCATTCGTTAACCATAGTATGGTGTGTCAAAGCCACATATAATGGAATCGAATCTGTTTTATTTTGAAAAAACTAAAAAACAGAAACAAACGTTATAAGGAAAATTTTAACGTTTCTTCAAGGACAAAGGACCCTTATCGCAACAGGACAAAGTGGAGGGGTTTCCTCTTCAATTTGAGCTTTATTTCGTCAAAATATGTAAATAAGTTTGGGAGATATGGCGAATAGTATGTAGTATATAGTAACAATGGATAACAATATAATATATATGTAGAATGACATATGATATATTGTTGAATAGTTGCCTAACAACATATATACCAAATAGGAGAGTTTTTTTAAAAAAATTGAAGAAATTAGTGGTTGAAGCCATATATTTTCCAGTTACAACGAGTGTCACGTGGTCTCATCAGCCGTGAGAGGGTTAAATATTTCTTCTAAAGCAACAGGTACTACGTTCATTTTTTAGTGCAGTTTGTAGTAATTTGTGCATTAGTTTCCCATGATGATGTGTAGAACATTTAGTTAGCATATTTGGTTGAGATTTGTAAAAAATATACAGGGTGATGCAAAATTCAGATTTGTAGTACAGAAAGTTTAACTTGGTTTTCAAAATGTGAAGAAATTGCATATATATGAACGAATTCCCTGTATGTACTTCTGAATGGCACAGTAACATATTCCTCTTTTAGCATTCGTTAAGCACAGTATGGTGTGTCAAAGCCACATATAATGGAATCGAATCTGTTTTATTTTGAAAAAACTAAAAAAGAGAAATAAACGTTATAAGAGGAATTTTAATGTTTCTTCAAGGGCAAAGGACCCTTATCGCAACAGGACAAAATGGAGGGGTTTCCTCTTCAATTTTAGCTTTATTTCGTCAAAATATGTAAATAAGTTTGGGAGATATGGCGAATAGTATGTAGTATATAGTAACAATGGATAACAATATAATATATATGTAGAATGACATATGATATATTGTTGAATAGTTGCCTAACAACATATATACCAAATAGGAGAGTTTTTTTTAAAAAAATGAAGAAATTAGTGGTTGAAGCCATATATTTTCCAGTTACAACGAGTGTCACGTGGTCTCATCAGCCGTGAGAGGGTTAAATATTTCTTCTAAAGCAACAGTTACTACGTTCATTTTTTAGTGCAGTTTGTAGTAATTTGTGCATTAGTTTCCCATGATGATGTGTAGAACATATAGTTAGCATATTTGGTTGAGATTTGTAAAAAATATACAGGGTGATGCAAAATTCAGCTTTGTAGTACAGAAAGTTTAACTTGGTTTTCAAAATGTGAAGAAATTGCATATATTAACGAATGCCCTGTTTGTACTTCTGAATGGCACAGTAACATATTCCTCTTTTAGCATTCGTTAACCATAGTATGGTGTGTCAAAGCCACATATAATGGAATCGAATCTGTTTTATTTTGAAAAAACTAAAAAAAAAAAAAAAAAAAGGTTATAAGAGGAATTTTAATGTTTCTTCAAGGACAAAGGACCTGTAACGCAACCGTACAAAATGGATGGGTTTGCCCTTCAATTTGAGCTTTATTTCGTCAAAATAAATAACTTTGGGAGATATGGCGAATAGTATGTAGTATATAGTAACAATGGATAAGAGTATAATATATATGTAGAATGACATATGCTATATTGTTGAATAGTTGCCTAACAACATATATGTACCAAATAGGAGAGTTTCTAAAAAAAATGAAGAAATTAGTGGTTGAAGCCATACATTTTCCAGTTACAACGAGTGTCACGTGGTCTCATCAGCCGTGAGAGGGTTAACTATTTCTTCTAAAGCAACAGGTACTACGTTATTTTTTAGTGCAATTTGTAGTAATTTGTGCATTTATTTTCCCATCATGATGTGTAGAACATTTAGTTAGCATATTTGGTTGAGATTTGGAAAAAATATACAGGGTGATGCAAAATTCAGCTTTGTAGTACAGAAAGTATAAATTGGTTTTCAAAATGTGAAGAAAGTGCATATATTAACGAATGCCCTGTATGTACTTCTGAATGGCACAGTAACATATTCCTCTTTTATCATTCGTTAAGCACAGTATGGTGTGTCAAAGCCACATATAATGGAATCGAATCTGTTTTATTTTGAAAAAACTAAAAAAGAGAAATAAACGTTATAAGAGGAATTTTAATGTTTCTTCAAGGGCAAAGGACCCTTTTCGCAAGAGGACAAAATGGAGGGGTTTCCTCTTCAATTTTAGCTTTATTTCGTTAAAATATGTAAATAACTTTGGGAGATATGGCGAATAGTATGTAGTATATAGTAACAATGGATAAGAATATAATATATATGTAGAATGACATATGTTATATTGTTGAATAGTTGCCTAACAACATATATGTACCAAATAGGAGAGTTTTTTAAAAAAAATGAAGAAATTAGTGGTTGAAGCCATATATTTTCCAGTTACAACGAGTGTCACGTGGTCTCATCAGCCGTGAGAGGGTTAAATATTTCTTCTAAAGCAACAGGTACTACGTTCATTTTTTAGTGCAGTTTGTAGTAATTTGTGCATTAGTTTCCCATGATGATGTGTAGAACATTTAGTTAGCATATTTGGTTGAGATTTGTAAAAAATATACAGGGTGATGCAAAACTCAGCTTTGTAGTACAGAAAGTTTAACTTGGTTTTCAAAATGTGAAGAAATTGCATATATTAAGGAATGCCCTGTATGTACTTCTGAATGGCACAGTAACATATTCCTCTTTTAGCATTCGTTAACCATAGTATGGTGTGTCAAAGCCACATATAATGGAATCGAATCTGTTTTATTTTGAAAAAACTAAAAAACAGAAACAAACGTTATACGGAAAATTTTAACGTTTCTTCAAGGACAAAGGACCCTTATCGCAACAGGACAAAGTGGAGGGGTTTCCTCTTCAATTTGAGCTTTATTTCGTCAAAATATGTAAATAAGTTTGGGAGATATGGCGAATAGTATGTAGTATATAGTAACAATGGATAACAATATAATATATATGTAGAATGACATATGATATATTGTTGAATAGTTGCCTAACAACATATATACCAAATAGGAGAGTTTTTTTAAAAAAATTGAAGAAATTAGTGGTTGAAGCCATATATTTTCCAGTTACAACGAGTGTCACGTGGTCTCATCAGCCGTGAGAGGGTTAAATATTTCTTCTAAAGCAACAGGTACTACGTTCATTTTTTAGTGCAGTTTGTAGTAATTTGTGCATTAGTTTCCCATGATGATGTGTAGAACATTTAGTTAGCATATTTGGTTGAGATTTGTAAAAAATATACAGGGTGATGCAAAATTCAGATTTGTAGTACAGAAAGTTTAACTTGGTTTTCAAAATGTGAAGAAATTGCATATATATGAACGAATTCCCTGTATGTACTTCTGAATGGCACAGTAACATATTCCTCTTTTAGCATTCGTTAAGCACAGTATGGTGTGTCAAAGCCACATATAATGGAATCGAATCTGTTTTATTTTGAAAAAACTAAAAAAGAGAAATAAACGTTATAAGAGGAATTTTAATGTTTCTTCAAGGGCAAAGGACCCTTTTCGCAACAGGACAAAATGGAGGGGTTTCCTCTTCAATTTTAGCTTTATTTCGTTAAAATATGTAAATAACTTTGGGAGATATGGCGAATAGTATGTAGTATATAGTAACAATGGATAAGAATATAATATATATGTAGAATGACATATGCTATATTGTTGAATAGTTGCCTAACAACATATATGTAGCAAATAGGAGAGTTTTTTTTAAAAAAATGAAGAAATTAGTGGTTGAAGCCATACATTTTCCAGTTACAACGAGTGTCACGTGGTCTCATCAGCCGTGAGAGGGTTAACTATTTCTTCTAAAGCAACAGGTACTACGTTCATTTTTTAGTGCAATTTGTAGTAATTTGTGCATTTATTTTCCCATCATGATGTGTAGAACATTTAGTTAGCATATTTGGTTGAGATTTGGAAAAAATATACAGGGTGATGCAATATTCATCTTTGTAGTACAGAAAGTATAAATTGGTTTTCAAAATGTGAAGAAAGTGCATATATTAACGAATGCCCTGTATGTACTTCTGAATGGCACAGTAACATATTCCTCTTTTATCATTCGTTAAGCACAGTATGGTGTGTCAAAGCCACATATAATGGAATCGAATCTGTTTTATTTTGAAAAAACTAAAAAAGAGAAATAAACGTTATAAGAGGAATTTTAATGTTTCTTCAAGGCCAAAGGACCCTTATCGAAACAGGACAAAATGGAGGGGTTTCCTCTTCAATTTTAGCTTTATTTCGTCAAAATATGTAAATAACTTTGGGAGATATGGCGAATAGTATGTAGTATATAGTAACAATGGATAACAATATAATATATATGTAGAATGACATATGATATATTGTTGAATAGTTGCCTAACAACATATATACCAAATAGGAGAGTTTTTTTTAAAAAAATTGAAGAAATTAGTGGTTGAAGCCATATATTTTCCAGTTACAACGAGTGTCACGTGGTCTCATCAGCCGTGAGAGGGTTAAATATTTCTTCTAAAGCAACAGGTACTACGTTCATTTTTTAGTGCAGTTTGTAGTAATTTGTGCATTAGTTTCCCATGATGATGTGTAGAACATTTAGTTAGCATATTTGGTTGAGATTTGTAAAAAATATACAGGGTGATGCAAAATTCAGCTTTGTAGTACAGAAAGTTTAACTTGGTTTTCAAAATGTGAAGAAATTGCATATATTAACGAATGCCCTGTTTGTACTTCTGAATGGCACAGTAACATATTCCTCTTTTAGCATTCGTTAACCATAGTATGGTGTGTCAAAGCCACATATAATGGAATCGAATCTGTTTTATTTTGAAAAAACTAAAAAAAAAAAAAAAAAAGGTTATAAGAGGAATTTTAATGTTTCTTCAAGGACAAAGGACCTGTAACGCAACCGTACAAAATGGATGGGTTTGCCCTTCAATTTGAGCTTTATTTCGTCAAAATATGTAAATAACTTTCTGAGATATGGCGAATAGTATGTAGTATATAGTAACAATGGATAAGAATATAATATATATGTAGAATGACATATGCTATATTGTTGAATAGTTGCCTAACAACATATATGTACCAAATAGGAGAGTTTTTAAAAAAAAATGAAGAAATTAGTGGTTGAAGCCATATATTTTCCAGTTACAACGAGTGTCACGTGGTCTCATCAGCCGTGAGAGGGTTAAATATTTCTTCTAAAGCAACAGGTACTACGTTCATTTTTTAGTGCAGTTTGTAGTAATTTGTGCATTAGTTTCCCATGATGATGTGTAGAACATTTAGTTAGCATATTTGGTTGAGATTTGTAAAAAATATACAGGGTGATGCAAAATTCAGCTTTGTAGTACAGAAAGTTTAACTTGGTTTTCAAAATGTGAAGAAATTGCATATATTAACGAATGCCCTGTATGTACTTCTGAATGGCACAGTAACATATTCCTCTTTTAGCATTCGTTAACCATAGTATGGTGTGTCAAAGCCACATATAATGGAATCGAATCTGTTTTATTTTGAAAAAACTAAAAAACAGAAAAAACGTTATAAGGAAAATTTTAACGTTTCTTCAAGGACAAAGGACCCTTATCGCAACAGGACAAAGTGGAGGGGTTTCCTCTTCAATTTTAGCTTTATTTCGTCAAAATATGTAAATAAGTTTGGGAGATATGGCGAATAGTATGTAGTATATAGTAACAATGGATAACAATATAATATATATGTAGAATGACATATGATATATTGTTGAATAGTTGCCTAACAACATATATACCAAATAGGAGAGTTTTTTTAAAAAAATTGAAGAAATTAGTGGTTGAAGCCATATATTTTCCAGTTACAACGAGTGTCACGTGGTCTCATCAATCGTGAGAGGGTTAAATATTTCTTCTAAAGCAACAGGTACTACGTTCATTTTTTAGTGCAGTTTGTAGTAATTTGTGCATTAGTTTCCCATGATGATGTGTAGAACATTTAGTTAGCATATTTGGTTGAGATTTGTAAAAAATATACAGGGTGATGCAAAATTCAGATTTGTAGTACAGAAAGTTTAACTTGGTTTTCAAAATGTGAAGAAATTGCATATATATGAACGAATGCCCTGTATGTACTTCTGAATGGCACAGTAACATATTCCTCTTTTAGCATTCGTTAAGCACAGTATGGTGTGTCAAAGCCACATATAATGGAATCGAATCTGTTTTATTTTGAAAAAACTAAAAAAGAGAAATAAACGTTATAAGAGGAATTTTAATGTTTCTTCAAGGCCAAAGGACCCTTATCGCAACAGGACAAAATGGAGGGGTTTCCTCTTCAATTTTAGCTTTATTTCGTCAAAATATGTAAATAACTTTGGGAGATATGGCGAATAGTATGTAGTATATAGTAACAATGGATAACAATATAATATATATGTAGAATGACATATGATATATTGTTGAATAGTTGCCTAACAACATATATACCAAATAGGAGAGTTTTTTTTAAAAAAATTGAAGAAATTAGTGGTTGAAGCCATATATTTTCCAGTTACAACGAGTGTCACGTGGTCTCATCAGCCGTGAGAGGGTTAAATATTTCTTCTAAAGCAACAGGTACTACGTTCATTTTTTAGTGCAGTTTGTAGTAATTTGTGCATTAGTTTCCCATGATGATGTGTAGAACATTTAGTTAGCATATTTGGTTGAGATTTGTAAAAAATATACAGGGTGATGCAAAATTCAGCTTTGTAGTACAGAAAGTTTAACTTGGTTTTCAAAATGTGAAGAAATTGCATATATTAACGAATGCCCTGTTTGTACTTCTGAATGGCACAGTAACATATTCCTCTTTTAGCATTCGTTAACCATAGTATGGTGTGTCAAAGCCACATATAATGGAATCGAATCTGTTTTATTTTGAAAAAACTAAAAAAAAAAAAAAAAAAGGTTATAAGAGGAATTTTAATGTTTCTTCAAGGACAAAGGACCTGTAACGCAACCGTACAAAATGGATGGGTTTGCCCTTCAATTTGAGCTTTATTTCGTCAAAATATGTAAATAACTTTCTGAGATATGGCGAATAGTATGTAGTATATAGTAACAATGGATAAGAATATAATATATATGTAGAATGACATATGCTATATTGTTGAATAGTTGCCTAACAACATATATGTACCAAATAGGAGAGTTTTTAAAAAAAAATGAAGAAATTAGTGGTTGAAGCCATATATTTTCCAGTTACAACGAGTGTCACGTGGTCTCATCAGCCGTGAGAGGGTTAAATATTTCTTCTAAAGCAACAGGTACTACGTTCATTTTTTAGTGCAGTTTGTAGTAATTTGTGCATTAGTTTCCCATGATGATGTGTAGAACATTTAGTTAGCATATTTGGTTGAGATTTGTAAAAAATATACAGGGTGATGCAAAATTCAGCTTTGTAGTACAGAAAGTTTAACTTGGTTTTCAAAATGTGAAGAAATTGCATATATTAACGAATGCCCTGTATGTACTTCTGAATGGCACAGTAACATATTCCTCTTTTAGCATTCGTTAACCATAGTATGGTGTGTCAAAGCCACATATAATGGAATCGAATCTGTTTTATTTTGAAAAAACTAAAAAACAGAAAAAACGTTATAAGGAAAATTTTAACGTTTCTTCAAGGACAAAGGACCCTTATCGCAACAGGACAAAGTGGAGGGGTTTCCTCTTCAATTTTAGCTTTATTTCGTCAAAATATGTAAATAAGTTTGGGAGATATGGCGAATAGTATGTAGTATATAGTAACAATGGATAACAATATAATATATATGTAGAATGACATATGATATATTGTTGAATAGTTGCCTAACAACATATATACCAAATAGGAGAGTTTTTTTAAAAAAATTGAAGAAATTAGTGGTTGAAGCCATATATTTTCCAGTTACAACGAGTGTCACGTGGTCTCATCAGCCGTGAGAGGGTTAAATATTTCTTCTAAAGCAACAGGTACTACGTTCATTTTTTAGTGCAGTTTGTAGTAATTTGTGCATTAGTTTCCCATGATGATGTGTAGAACATTTAGTTAGCATATTGGTTGAGATTTGTAAAAAATATACAGGGTGATGCAAAATTCAGCTTTGTAGTACAGAAAGTTTAACTTGGTTTTCAAAATGTGAAGAAATTGCATATATATGAACGAATGCCCTGTATGTACTTCTGAATGGCACAGTAACATATTCCTCTTTTAGCATTCGTTAAGCACAGTATGGTGTGTCAAAGCCACATATAATGGAATCGAATCTGTTTTATTTGAAAAAACTAAAAAAGAGAAATAAACGTTATAAGAGGAATTTTAATGTTTCTTCAAGGCCAAAGGACCCTTATCGCAACAGGACAAAATGGAGGGGTTTCCTCTTCAATTTAGCTTTATTTCGTCAAAATATGTAAATAACTTTGGGAGATATGGCGAATAGTATGTAGTATATAGTAACAATGGATAACAATATAATATATATGTAGAATGACATATGATATATTGTTGAATAGTTGCCTAACAACATATATACCAAATAGGAGAGTTCTTTTAAAAAAAATTGAAGAAATTAGTGGTTGAAGCCATATATTTTCCAGTTACAACGAGTGTCACGTGGTCTCATCAGCCGTGAGAGGGTTAAATATTTCTTCTAAAGCAACAGGTACTACGTTCATTTTTTAGTGCAGTTTGTAGTAATTTGTGCATTAGTTTCCCATGATGATGTGTAGAACATTTAGTTAGCATATTTGGTTGAGATTTGTAAAAAATATACAGGGTGATGCAAAATTCAGCTTTGTAGTACAGAAAGTTTAACTTGGTTTTCAAAATGTGAAGAAATTGCATATATTAACGAATGCCCTGTATGTACTTCTGAATGGCACAGTAACATATTCCTCTTTTAGCATTCGTTAACCATAGTATGGTGTGTCAAAGCCACATATAATGGAATCGAATCTGTTTTATTTTGAAAAAACTAAAAAAAAAAAACGTTATAAGAGGAATTTTAATGTTTCTTCAAGGACAAAGGACCTGTAACGCAACCGTACAAAATGGATGGGTTTGCCCTTCAATTTGAGCTTTATTTCGTCAAAATATGTAAATAACTTTGGGAGATATGGCGAATTGTATGTAGTATATAGTAACAATGGATAAGAATATAATATATATGTAGAATGACATATGCTATATTGTCGAATAGTTGCCTAACAACATATATGTACCAAATAGGAGAGTTTTTTAAAAAAATGAAGAAATTAGTGGTTGAAGCCATATATTTTCCAGTTACAACGAGTGTCACGTGGTCTCATCAGCCGTGAGAGGGTTAAATATTTCTTCTAAAGCAACAGGTACTACGTTCATTTTTTAGTGCAGTTTGTAGTAATTTGTGCATTAGTTTCCCATGATGATGTGTAGAACATTTAGTTAGCATATTTGGTTGAGATTTGTAAAAAATATACAGCGTGATGCAAAATTCAGCTTTGTAGTACAGAAAGTTTAACTTGGTTTTCAAAATGTGAAGAAATTGCATATATTAACGAATGCCCTGTATGTACTTCTGAATGGCACAGTAACATATTCCTCTTTTATCATTCGTTAACCATAGTATGGTGTGTCAAAGCCACATATAATGGAATCGAATCTGTTTTATTTTGAAAAAACTAAAAAAAAAAAAAAAAAAAAAAAAAACAAACGTTATAAGAGGAATTTTAATGTTTCTTCAAGGACAAAGGACCTGTAACGCAACCGTACAAAATGGATGTGTTTGCCCTTCAATTTGAGCTTTATTTCGTCAAAATATGTAAATAACTTTGGGAGATATGGCGAATAGTATGTAGTATATAGTAACAATGGATAAGAGTATAATATATATGTAGAATGACATATGCTATATTGTTGAATAGTTGCCTAATAACATATATGTACCAAATAGGAGAGTTTCTAAAAAAAATGAAGAAATTAGTGGTTGAAGCCATACATTTTCCAGTTACAACGAGTGTCACGTGGTCTCATCAGCCGTGAGAGGGTTAACTATTTCTTCTAAAGCAACAGGTACTACGTTCATTTTTTAGTGCAATTTGTAGTAATTTGTGCATTTATTTTCCCATCATGATGTGTAGAACATTTAGTTAGCATATTTGGTTGAGATTTGGAAAAAATATACAGGGTGATGCAATATTCATCTTTGTAGTACAGAAAGTATAAATTGGTTTTCAAAATGTGAAGAAAGTGCATATATTAACGAATGCCCTGTATGTACTTCTGAATGGCACAGTAACATATTCCTCTTTTATCATTCGTTAAGCACAGTATGGTGTGTCAAAGCCACATATAATGGAATCGAATCTGTTTTATTTTGAAAAAACTAAAAAAGAGAAATAAACGTTATAAGAGGAATTTTAATGTTTCTTCAAGGCCAAAGGACCCTTATCGAAACAGGACAAAATGGAGGGGTTTCCTCTTCAATTTTAGCTTTATTTCGTCAAAATATGTAAATAAGTTTGGGAGATATGGCGAATAGTATGTAGTATATAGTAACAATGGATAACAATATAATATATATGTAGAATGACATATGATATATTGTTGAATAGTTGCCTAACAACATATATACCAAATAGGAGAGTTTTTTTTAAAAAAATTGAAGAAATTAGTGGTTGAAGCCATATATTTTCCAGTTACAACGAGTGTCACGTGGTCTCATCAGCCGTGAGAGGGTTAAATATTTCTTCTAAAGCAACAGGTACTACGTTCATTTTTTAGTGCAGTTTGTAGTAATTTGTGCATTAGTTTCCCATGATGATGTGTAGAACATTTAGTTAGCATATTTGGTTGAGATTTGTAAAAAATATACAGGGTGATGCAAAATTCAGCTTTGTAGTACAGAAAGTTTAACTTGGTTTTCAAAATGTGAAGAAATTGCATATATTAACGAATGCCCTGTATGTACTTCTGAATGGCACAGTAACATATTCCTCTTTTAGCATTCGTTAACCATAGTATGGTGTGTCAAAGCCACATATAATGGAATCGAATCTGTTTTATTTTGAAAAAACTAAAAAACAGAAACAAACGTTATAAGGAAAATTTTAACGTTTCTTCAAGGACAAAGGACCCTTATCGCAACAGGACAAAGTGGAGGGGTTTCCTCTTCAATTTTAGCTTTATTTCGTCAAAATATGTAAATAAGTTTGGGAGATATGGCGAATAGTATGTAGTATATAGTAACAATGGATAACAATATAATATATATGTAGAATGACATATGATATATTGTTGAATAGTTGCCTAACAACATATATACCAAATAGGAGAGTTTTTTTTAAAAAATTGAAGAAATTAGTGGTTGAAGCCATATATTTTCCAGTTACAACGAGTGTCACGTGGTCTCATCAGCCGTGAGAGGGTTAAATATTTCTTCTAAAGCAACAGGTACTACGTTCATTTTTTAGTGCAGTTTGTAGTAATTTGTGCATTAGTTTCCCATGATGATGTGTAGAGCATTTAGTTAGCATATTTGGTTGAGATTTGTAAAAAATATACAGGGTGATGCAAAATTCAGCTTTGTAGTACAGAAAGTTTAACTTGGTTTTCAAAATGTGAAGAAATTGCATATATATGAACGAATGCCCTGTATGTACTTCTGAATGGCACAGTAACATATTCCTCTTTTAGCATTCGTTAAGCACAGTATGGTGTGTCAAAGCCACATATAATGGAATCGAATCTGTTTTATTTTGAAAAAACTAAAAAAGAGAAATAAACGTTATAAGAGGAATTTTAATGTTTCTTCAAGGGCAAAGGACCCTTATCGCAACAGGACAAAATGGAGGGGTTTCCTCTTCAATTTTAGCTTTATTTCGTCAAAATATGTAAATAAGTTTGGGAGATATGGCGAATAGTATGTAGTATATAGTAACAATGGATAACAATATAATATATATGTAGAATGACATATGATATATTGTTGAATAGTTGCCTAACAACATATATACCAAATAGGAGAGTTTTTTTTAAAAAAATGAAGAAATTAGTGGTTGAAGCCATATATTTTCCAGTTACAACGAGTGTCACGTGGTCTCATCAGCCGTGAGAGGGTTAAATATTTCTTCTAAAGCAACAGGTACTACCTTCATTTTTTAGTGCAGTTTGTAGTAATTTGTGCATTAGTTTCCCATGATGATGTGTAGAACATTTAGTTAGCATATTTGGTTGAGATTTGTAAAAAATATACAGGGTGATGCAAAATTCAGCTTTGTAGTACAGAAAGTTTAACTTGGTTTTCAAAATGTGAAGAAATTGCATATATATGAACGAATGCCCTGTATGTACTTCTGAATGGCACAGTAACATATTCCTCTTTTAGCATTCGTTAAGCACAGTATGGTGTGTCAAAGCCACATATAATGGAATCGAATCTGTTTTATTTTGAAAAAACTAAAAAAGAGAAATAAACGTTATAAGAGGAATTTTAATGTTTCTTCAAGGCCAAAGGACCCTTATCGCAACAGGACAAAATGGAGGGGTTTCCTCTTCAATTTTAGCTTTATTTCGTCAAAATATGTAAATAACTTTGGGAGATATGGCGAATAGTATGTAGTATATAGTAACAATGGATAACAATATAATATATATGTAGAATGACATATGATATATTGTTGAATAGTTGCCTAACAACATATATACCAAATAGGAGAGTTTTTTTTAAAAAAATTGAAGAAATTAGTGGTTGAAGCCATATATTTTCCAGTTACAACGAGTGTCACGTGGTCTCATCAGCCGTGAGAGGGTTAAATATTTCTTCTAAAGCAACAGGTACTACGTTCATTTTTTAGTGCAGTTTGTAGTAATTTGTGCATTAGTTTCCCATGATGATGTGTAGAACATTTAGTTAGCATATTTGGTTGAGATTTGTAAAAAATATACAGGGTGATGCAAAATTCAGCTTTGTAGTACAGAAAGTTTAACTTGGTTTTCAAAATGTGAAGAAATTGCATATATTAACGAATGCCCTGTTTGTACTTCTGAATGGCACAGTAACATATTCCTCTTTTAGCATTCGTTAACCATAGTATGGTGTGTCAAAGCCACATATAATGGAATCGAATCTGTTTTATTTTGAAAAAACTAAAAAAAAAAAAAAAAAAGTTATAAGAGGAATTTTAATGTTTCTTCAAGGACAAAGGACCTGTAACGCAACCGTACAAAATGGATGGGTTTGCCCTTCAATTTGAGCTTTATTTCGTCAAAATATGTAAATAACTTTCTGAGATATGGCGAATAGTATGTAGTATATAGTAACAATGGATAAGAATATAATATATATGTAGAATGACATATGCTATATTGTTGAATAGTTGCCTAACAACATATATGTACCAAATAGGAGAGTTTTTTAAAAAAAAATGAAGAAATTAGTGGTTGAAGCCATATATTTTCCAGTTACAACGAGTGTCACGTGGTCTCATCAGCCGTGAGAGGGTTAAATATTTCTTCTAAAGCAACAGGTACTACGTTCATTTTTTAGTGCAGTTTGTAGTAATTTGTGCATTAGTTTCCCATGATGATGTGTAGAACATTTAGTTAGCATATTTGGTTGAGATTTGTAAAAAATATACAGGGTGATGCAAAATTCAGCTTTGTAGTACAGAAAGTTTAACTTGGTTTTCAAAATGTGAAGAAATTGCATATATTAACGAATGCCCTGTATGTACTTCTGAATGGCACAGTAACATATTCCTCTTTTAGCATTCGTTAACCATAGTATGGTGTGTCAAAGCCACATATAATGGAATCGAATCTGTTTTATTTTGAAAAAACTAAAAAACAGAAAAAACGTTATAAGGAAAATTTTAACGTTTCTTCAAGGACAAAGGACCCTTATCGCAACAGGACAAAGTGGAGGGGTTTCCTCTTCAATTTTAGCTTTATTTCGTCAAAATATGTAAATAAGTTTGGGAGATATGGCGAATAGTATGTAGTATATAGTAACAATGGATAACAATATAATACATATGTAGAATGACATATGATATATTGTTGAATAGTTGCCTAACAACATATATACCAAATAGGAGAGTTTTTTTAAAAAAATTGAAGAAATTAGTGGTTGAAGCCATATATTTTCCAGTTACAACGAGTGTCACGTGGTCTCATCAGCCGTGAGAGGGTTAAATATTTCTTCTAAAGCAACAGGTACTACGTTCATTTTTTAGTGCAGTTTGTAGTAATTTGTGCATTAGTTTCCCATGATGATGTGTAGAACATTTAGTTAGCATATTTGGTTGAGATTTGTAAAAAATATACAGGGTGATGCAAAATTCAGCTTTGTAGTACAGAAAGTTTAACTTGGTTTTCAAAATGTGAAGAAATTGCATATATATGAACGAATGCCCTGTATGTACTTCTGAATGGCACAGTAACATATTCCTCTTTTAGCATTCGTTAAGCACAGTATGGTGTGTCAAAGCCACATATAATGGAATCGAATCTGTTTTATTTTGAAAAAACTAAAAAAGAGAAATAAACGTTATAAGAGGAATTTTAATGTTTCTTCAAGGCCAAAGGACCCTTATCGCAACAGGACAAAATGGAGGGGTTTCCTCTTCAATTTTAGCATTATTTCGTCAAAATATGTAAATAACTTTGGGAGATATGGCGAATAGTATGTAGTATATAGTAACAATGGATAACAATATAATATATATGTAGAATGACATATGATATATTGCTGAATAGTTGCCTAACAACATATATACCAAATAGGAGAGTTTTTTTAAAAAAAATTGAAGAAATTAGTGGTTGAAGCCATATATTTTCCAGTTACAACGAGTGTCACGTGGTCTCATCAGCCGTGAGAGGGTTAACTATTTCTTCTAAAGCAACAGGTACTACGTTCATTTTTTAGTGCAGTTTGTAGTAATTTGTGCATTAGTTTCCCATGATGATGTGTAGAACATTTAGTTAGCATATTTGGTTGAGATTTGTAAAAAATATACAGGGTGATGCAAAATTCAGCTTTGTAGTACAGAAAGTTTAACTTGGTTTTCAAAATGTGAAGAAATTGCATATATTAACGAATGCCCTGTATGTACTTCTGAATGGCACAGTAACATATTCCTCTTTTATCATTCGTTAACCATAGTATGGTGTGTCAAAGCCACATATAATGGAATCGAATCTGTTTTATTTTGAAAAAACTAAAAAAAAAAAAAAAACGTTATAAGAGGAATTTTAATGTTTCTTCAAGGACAAAGGACCTGTAACGCAACCGTACAAAATGGATGTGTTTGCCCTTCAATTTGAGCTTTATTTCGTCAAAATATGTAAATAACTTTGGGAGATATGGCGAATAGTATGTAGTATATAGTAACAATGGATAAGAGTATAATATATATGTAGAATGACATATGCTATATTGTTGAATAGTTGCCTAATAACATATATGTACCAAATAGGAGAGTTTCTAAAAAAAATGAAGAAATTAGTGGTTGAAGCCATACATTTTCCAGTTACAACGAGTGTCACGTGGTCTCATCAGCCGTGAGAGGGTTAACTATTTCTTCTAAAGCAACAGGTACTACGTTCATTTTTTAGTGCAATTTGTAGTAATTTGTGCATTTATTTTCCCATCATGATGTGTAGAACATTTAGTTAGCATATTTGGTTGAGATTTGGAAAAAATATACAGGGTGATGCAATATTCATCTTTGTAGTACAGAAAGTATAAATTGGTTTTCAAAATGTGAAGAAAGTGCATATATTAACGAATGCCCTGTATGTACTTCTGAATGGCACAGTAACATATTCCTCTTTTATCATTCGTTAAGCACAGTATGGTGTGTCAAAGCCACATATAATGGAATCGAATCTGTTTTATTTTGAAAAAACTAAAAAAGAGAAATAAACGTTATAAGAGGAATTTTAATGTTTCTTCAAGGCCAAAGGACCCTTATCGAAACAGGACAAAATGGAGGGGTTTCCTCTTCAATTTTAGCTTTATTTCGTCAAAATATGTAAATAAGTTTGGGAGATATGGCGAATAGTATGTAGTATATAGTAACAATGGATAACAATATAATATATATGTAGAATGACATATGATATATTGTTGAATAGTTGCCTAACAACATATATACCAAATAGGAGAGTTTTTTTTAAAAAAATTGAAGAAATTAGTGGTTGAAGCCATATATTTTCCAGTTACAACGAGTGTCACGTGGTCTCATCAGCCGTGAGAGGGTTAAATATTTCTTCTAAAGCAACAGGTACTACGTTCATTTTTTAGTGCAGTTTGTAGTAATTTGTGCATTAGTTTCCCATGATGATGTGTAGAACATTTAGTTAGCATATTTGGTTGAGATTTGTAAAAAATATACAGGGTGATGCAAAATTCAGCTTTGTAGTACAGAAAGTTTAACTTGGTTTTCAAAATGTGAAGAAATTGCATATATTAACGAATGCCCTGTATGTACTTCTGAATGGCACAGTAACATATTCCTCTTTTAGCATTCGTTAACCATAGTATGGTGTGTCAAAGCCACATATAATGGAATCGAATCTGTTTTATTTTGAAAAAACTAAAAAACAGAAACAAACGTTATAAGGAAAATTTTAACGTTTCTTCAAGGACAAAGGACCCTTATCGCAACAGGACAAAGTGGAGGGGTTTCCTCTTCAATTTTAGCTTTATTTCGTCAAAATATGTAAATAAGTTTGGGAGATATGGCGAATAGTATGTAGTATATAGTAACAATGGATAACAATATAATATATATGTAGAATGACATATGATATATTGTTGAATAGTTGCCTAACAACATATATACCAAATAGGAGAGTTTTTTTTAAAAAATTGAAGAAATTAGTGGTTGAAGCCATATATTTTCCAGTTACAACGAGTGTCACGTGGTCTCATCAGCCGTGAGAGGGTTAAATATTTCTTCTAAAGCAACAGGTACTACGTTCATTTTTTAGTGCAGTTTGTAGTAATTTGTGCATTAGTTTCCCATGATGATGTGTAGAGCATTTAGTTAGCATATTTGGTTGAGATTTGTAAAAAATATACAGGGTGATGCAAAATTCAGCTTTGTAGTACAGAAAGTTTAACTTGGTTTTCAAAATGTGAAGAAATTGCATATATATGAACGAATGCCCTGTATGTACTTCTGAATGGCACAGTAACATATTCCTCTTTTAGCATTCGTTAAGCACAGTATGGTGTGTCAAAGCCACATATAATGGAATCGAATCTGTTTTATTTTGAAAAAACTAAAAAAGAGAAATAAACGTTATAAGAGGAATTTTAATGTTTCTTCAAGGGCAAAGGACCCTTATCGCAACAGGACAAAATGGAGGGGTTTCCTCTTCAATTTTAGCTTTATTTCGTCAAAATATGTAAATAAGTTTGGGAGATATGGCGAATAGTATGTAGTATATAGTAACAATGGATAACAATATAATATATATGTAGAATGACATATGATATATTGTTGAATAGTTGCCTAACAACATATATACCAAATAGGAGAGTTTTTTTTAAAAAAATGAAGAAATTAGTGGTTGAAGCCATATATTTTCCAGTTACAACGAGTGTCACGTGGTCTCATCAGCCGTGAGAGGGTTAAATATTTCTTCTAAAGCAACAGGTACTACGTTCATTTTTTAGTGCAGTTTGTAGTAATTTGTGCATTAGTTTCCCATGATGATGTGTAGAACATTTAGTTAGCATATTTGGTTGAGATTTGTAAAAAATATACAGGGTGATGCAAAATTCAGCTTTGTAGTACAGAAAGTTTAACTTGGTTTTCAAAATGTGAAGAAATTGCATATATATGAACGAATGCCCTGTATGTACTTCTGAATGGCACAGTAACATATTCCTCTTTTAGCATTCGTTAAGCACAGTATGGTGTGTCAAAGCCACATATAATGGAATCGAATCTGTTTTATTTTGAAAAAACTAAAAAAGAGAAATAAACGTTATAAGAGGAATTTTAATGTTTCTTCAAGGCCAAAGGACCCTTATCGCAAAAGGACAAAATGGAGGGGTTTCCTCTTCAATTTTAGCTTTATTTCGTCAAAATATGTAAATAACTTTGGGAGATATGGCGAATAGTATGTAGTATATAGTAACAATGGATAACAATATAATATATATGTAGAATGACATATGATATATTGTTGAATAGTTGCCTAACAACATATATACCAAATAGGAGAGTTTTTTTAAAAAAAATTGAAGAAATTAGTGGTTGAAGCCATATATTTTCCAGTTACAACGAGTGTCACGTGGTCTCATCAGCCGTGAGAGGGTTAAATATTTCTTCTAAAGCAACAGGTACTACGTTCATTTTTTAGTGCAGTTTGTAGTAATTTGTGCATTAGTTTCCCATGATGATGTGTAGAACATTTAGTTAGCATATTTGGTTGAGATTTGTAAAAAATATACAGGGTGATGCAAAATTCAGCTTTGTAGTACAGAAAGTTTAACTTGGTTTTCAAAATGTGAAGAAATTGCATATATTAACGAATGCCCTGTTTGTACTTCTGAATGGCACAGTAACATATTCCTCTTTTAGCATTCGTTAACCATAGTATGGTGTGTCAAAGCCACATATAATGGAATCGAATCTGTTTTATTTTGAAAAAACTAAAAAAAAAAAAAAAAAAAGTTATAAGAGGAATTTTAATGTTTCTTCAAGGACAAAGGACCTGTAACGCAACCGTACAAAATGGATGGGTTTGCCCTTCAATTTGAGCTTTATTTCGTCAAAATATGTAAATAACTTTCTGAGATATGGCGAATAGTATGTAGTATATAGTAACAATGGATAAGAATATAATATATATGTAGAATGACATATGCTATATTGTTGAATAGTTGCCTAACAACATATATGTACCAAATAGGAGAGTTTTTTAAAAAAAAATGAAGAAATTAGTGGTTGAAGCCATATATTTTCCAGTTACAACGAGTGTCACGTGGTCTCATCAGCCGTGAGAGGGTTAAATATTTCTTCTAAAGCAACAGGTACTACGTTCATTTTTTAGTGCAGTTTGTAGTAATTTGTGCATTAGTTTCCCATGATGATGTGTAGAACATTTAGTTAGCATATTTGGTTGAGATTTGTAAAAAATATACAGGGTGATGCAAAATTCAGCTTTGTAGTACAGAAAGTTTAACTTGGTTTTCAAAATGTGAAGAAATTGCATATATTAACGAATGCCCTGTATGTACTTCTGAATGGCACAGTAACATATTCCTCTTTTAGCATTCGTTAACCATAGTATGGTGTGTCAAAGCCACATATAATGGAATCGAATCTGTTTTATTTTGAAAAAACTAAAAAACAGAAAAAACGTTATAAGGAAAATTTTAACGTTTCTTCAAGGACAAAGGACCCTTATCGCAACAGGACAAAGTGGAGGGGTTTCCTCTTCAATTTTAGCTTTATTTCGTCAAAATATGTAAATAAGTTTGGGAGATATGGCGAATAGTATGTAGTATATAGTAACAATGGATAACAATATAATACATATGTAGAATGACATATGATATATTGTTGAATAGTTGCCTAACAACATATATACCAAATAGGAGAGTTTTTTTAAAAAAATTGAAGAAATTAGTGGTTGAAGCCATATATTTTCCAGTTACAACGAGTGTCACGTGGTCTCATCAGCCGTGAGAGGGTTAAATATTTCTTCTAAAGCAACAGGTACTACGTTCATTTTTTAGTGCAGTTTGTAGTAATTTGTGCATTAGTTTCCCATGATGATGTGTAGAACATTTAGTTAGCATATTTGGTTGAGATTTGTAAAAAATATACAGGGTGATGCAAAATTCAGCTTTGTAGTACAGAAAGTTTAACTTGGTTTTCAAAATGTGAAGAAATTGCATATATATGAACGAATGCCCTGTATGTACTTCTGAATGGCACAGTAACATATTCCTCTTTTAGCATTCGTTAAGCACAGTATGGTGTGTCAAAGCCACATATAATGGAATCGAATCTGTTTTATTTTGAAAAAACTAAAAAAGAGAAATAAACGTTATAAGAGGAATTTTAATGTTTCTTCAAGGCCAAAGGACCCTTATCGCAACAGGACAAAATGGAGGGGTTTCCTCTTCAATTTTAGCATTATTTCGTCAAAATATGTAAATAACTTTGGGAGATATGGCGAATAGTATGTAGTATATAGTAACAATGGATAACAATATAATATATATGTAGAATGACATATGATATATTGCTGAATAGTTGCCTAACAACATATATACCAAATAGGAGAGTTTTTTTAAAAAAAATTGAAGAAATTAGTGGTTGAAGCCATATATTTTCCAGTTACAACGAGTGTCACGTGGTCTCATCAGCCGTGAGAGGGTTAACTATTTCTTCTAAAGCAACAGGTACTACGTTCATTTTTTAGTGCAGTTTGTAGTAATTTGTGCATTAGTTTCCCATGATGATGTGTAGAACATTTAGTTAGCATATTTGGTTGAGATTTGTAAAAAATATACAGGGTGATGCAAAATTCAGCTTTGTAGTACAGAAAGTTTAACTTGGTTTTCAAAATGTGAAGAAATTGCATATATTAACGAATGCCCTGTATGTACTTCTGAATGGCACAGTAACATATTCCTCTTTTAGCATTCGTTAACCATAGTATGGTGTGTCAAAGCCACATATAATGGAATCGAATCTGTTTTATTTTGAAAAAACTAAAAAAAAAAAAAAAAAACGTTATAAGAGGAATTTTAATGTTTCTTCAAGGACAAAGGACCTGTAACGCAACCGTACAAAATGGATGTGTTTGCCCTTCAATTTGAGCTTTATTTCGTCAAAATATGTAAATAACTTTGGGAGATATGGCGAATAGTATGTAGTATATAGTAACAATGGATAAGAGTATAATATATATGTAGAATGACATATGCTATATTGTTGAATAGTTGCCTAACAACATATATGTACCAAATAGGAGAGTTTCTAAAAAAAATGAAGAAATTAGTGGTTGAAGCCATACATTTTCCAGTTACAACGAGTGTCACGTGGTCTCATCAGCCGTGAGAGGGTTAACTATTTCTTCTAAAGCAACAGGTACTACGTTCATTTTTTAGTGCAATTTGTAGTAATTTGTGCATTTATTTTCCCATCATGATGTGTAGAACATTTAGTTAGCATATTTGGTTGAGATTTGGAAAAAATATACAGGGTGATGCAAAATTCAGCTTTGTAGTACAGAAAGTATAAATTGGTTTTCAAAATGTGAAGAAAGTGCATATATTAACGAATGCCCTGTATGTACTTCTGAATGGCACAGTAACATATTCCTCTTTTATCATTCGTTAAGCACAGTATGGTGTGTCAAAGCCACATATAATGGAATCGAATCTGTTTTATTTTGAAAAAACTAAAAAAGAGAAATAAACGTTATAAGAGGAATTTTAATGTTTCTTCAAGGGCAAAGGACCCTTTTCGCAACAGGACAAAATGGAGGGGTTTCCTCTTCAATTTTAGCTTTATTTCGTTAAAATATGTAAATAACTTTGGGAGATATGGCGAATAGTATGTAGTATATAGTAACAATGGATAAGAATATAATATATATGTAGAATGACATATGCTATATTGTTGAATAGTTGCCTAACAACATATATGTAGCAAATAGGAGAGTTTTTTTTTAAAAAATGAAGAAATTAGTGGTTGAAGCCATACATTTTCCAGTTACAACGAGTGTCACGTGGTCTCATCAGCCGTGAGAGGGTTAACTATTTCTTCTAAAGCAACAGGTACTACGTTCATTTTTTAGTGCAATTTGTAGTAATTTGTGCATTTATTTTCCCATCATGTAGTGTAGAACATTTAGTTAGCATATTTGGTTGAGATTTGGAAAATATATACAGGGTGATGCAAAATTCATCTTTGTAGTACAGATAGTATAAATTGGTTTTCAAAATGTGAAGAAAGTGCATATATTAACGAATGCCCTGTATGTACTTCTGAATGGCACAGTAACATATTCCTCTTTTATCATTCGTTAAGCACAGTATGGTGTGTCAAAGCCACATATAATGGAATCGAATCTGTTTTATTTTGAAAAAACTAAAAAAGAGAAATAAACGTTATAAGAGGAATTTTAATGTTTCTTCAAGGCCAAAGGACCCTTATCGAAACAGGACAAAATGGAGGGGTTTCCTCTTCAATTTTAGCTTTATTTCGTCAAAATATGTAAATAACTTTGGGAGATATGGCGAATAGTATGTAGTATATAGTAACAATGGATAACAATATAATATATATGTAGAATGACATATGATATATTGTTGAATAGTTGCCTAACAACATATATACCAAATAGGAGAGTTTTTTTAAAAAAATTGAAGAAATTAGTGGTTGAAGCCATATATTTTCCAGTTACAACGAGTGTCACGTGGTCTCATCAGCCGTGAGAGGGTTAAATATTTCTTCTAAAGCAACAGGTACTACGTTCATTTTTTAGTGCAGTTTGTAGTAATTTGTGCATTAGTTTCCCATGATGATGTGTAGAACATTTAGTTAGCATATTTGGTTGAGATTTGTAAAAAATATACAGGGTGATGCAAAATTCAGCTTTGTAGTACAGAAAGTTTAACTTGGTTTTCAAAATGTGAAGAAATTGCATATATTAACGAATGCCCTGTATGTACTTCTGAATGGCACAGTAACATATTCCTCTTTTAGCATTCGTTAACCATAGTATGGTGTGTCAAAGCCACATATAATGGAATCGAATCTGTTTTATTTTGAAAAAACTAAAAAACAGAAACAAACGTTATAAGGAAAATTTTAACGTTTCTTCAAGGACAAAGGACCCTTATCGCAACAGGACAAAGTGGAGGGGTTTCCTCTTCAATTTTAGCTTTATTTCGTCAAAATATGTAAATAAGTTTGGGAGATATGGCGAATAGTATGTAGTATATAGTAACAATGGATAACAATATAATATATATGTAGAATGACATATGATATATTGTTGAATAGTTGCCTAACAACATATATACCAAATAGGAGAGTTTTTTTTAAAAAATTGAAGAAATTAGTGGTTGAAGCCATATATTTTCCAGTTACAACGAGTGTCACGTGGTCTCATCAGCCGTGAGAGGGTTAAATATTTCTTCTAAAGCAACAGGTACTACGTTCATTTTTTAGTGCAGTTTGTAGTAATTTGTGCATTAGTTTCCCATGATGATGTGTAGAACATTTAGTTAGCATATTTGGTTGAGATTTGTAAAAAATATACAGGGTGATGCAAAATTCAGCTTTGTAGTACAGAAAGTTTAACTTGGTTTTCAAAATGTGAAGAAATTGCATATATATGAACGAATGCCCTGTATGTACTTCTGAATGGCACAGTAACATATTCCTCTTTTAGCATTCGTTAAGCACAGTATGGTGTGTCAAAGCCACATATAATGGAATCGAATCTGTTTTATTTTGAAAAAACTAAAAAAGAGAAATAAACGTTATAAGAGGAATTTTAATGTTTCTTCAAGGCCAAAGGACCCTTATCGCAACAGGACAAAATGGAGGGGTTTCCTCTTCAATTTTAGCTTTATTTCGTCAAAATATGTAAATAACTTTGGGAGATATGGCGAATAGTATGTAGTATATAGTAACAATGGATAACAATATAATATATATGTAGAATGACATATGATATATTGTTGAATAGTTGCCTAACAACATATATACCAAATAGGAGAGTTTTTTTAAAAAAATTGAAGAAATTAGTGGTTGAAGCCATATATTTTCCAGTTACAACGAGTGTCACGTGGTCTCATCAGCCGTGAGAGGGTTAACTATTTCTTCTAAAGCAACAGGTACTACGTTCATTTTTTAGTGCAATTTGTAGTAATTTGTGCATTTATTTTCCCATCATGATGTGTAGAACATTTAGTTAGCATATTTGGTTGAGATTTGGAAAAAATATACAGGGTGATGCAAAATTCAGCTTTGTAGTACAGAAAGTATAAATTGGTTTTCAAAATGTGAAGAAAGTGCATATATTAACGAATGCCCTGTATGTACTTCTGAATGGCACAGTAACATATTCCTCTTTTATCATTCGTTAAGCACAGTATGGTGTGTCAAAGCCACATATAATGGAATCGAATCTGTTTTATTTTGAAAAAACTAAAAAAGAGAAATAAACGTTATAAGAGGAATTTTAATGTTTCTTCAAGGGCAAAGGACCCTTTTCGCAACAGGACAAAATGGAGGGGTTTCCTCTTCAATTTTAGCTTTATTTCGTTAAAATATGTAAATAACTTTGGGAGATATGGCGAATAGTATGTAGTATATAGTAACAATGGATAAGAATATAATATATATGTAGAATGACATATGCTATATTGTTGAATAGTTGCCTAACAACATATATGTAGCAAATAGGAGAGTTTTTTTTTAAAAAATGAAGAAATTAGTGGTTGAAGCCATACATTTTCCAGTTACAACGAGTGTCACGTGGTCTCATCAGCCGTGAGAGGGTTAACTATTTCTTCTAAAGCAACAGGTACTACGTTCATTTTTTAGTGCAATTTGTAGTAATTTGTGCATTTATTTTCCCATCATGTAGTGTAGAACATTTAGTTAGCATATTTGGTTGAGATTTGGAAAATATATACAGGGTGATGCAAAATTCATCTTTGTAGTACAGATAGTATAAATTGGTTTTCAAAATGTGAAGAAAGTGCATATATTAACGAATGCCCTGTATGTACTTCTGAATGGCACAGTAACATATTCCTCTTTTATCATTCGTTAAGCACAGTATGGTGTGTCAAAGCCACATATAATGGAATCGAATCTGTTTTATTTTGAAAAAACTAAAAAAGAGAAATAAACGTTATAAGAGGAATTTTAATGTTTCTTCAAGGCCAAAGGACCCTTATCGAAACAGGACAAAATGGAGGGGTTTCCTCTTCAATTTTAGCTTTATTTCGTCAAAATATGTAAATAACTTTGGGAGATATGGCGAATAGTATGTAGTATATAGTAACAATGGATAACAATATAATATATATGTAGAATGACATATGATATATTGTTGAATAGTTGCCTAACAACATATATACCAAATAGGAGAGTTTTTTTAAAAAAATTGAAGAAATTAGTGGTTGAAGCCATATATTTTCCAGTTACAACGAGTGTCACGTGGTCTCATCAGCCGTGAGAGGGTTAAATATTTCTTCTAAAGCAACAGGTACTACGTTCATTTTTTAGTGCAGTTTGTAGTAATTTGTGCATTAGTTTCCCATGATGATGTGTAGAACATTTAGTTAGCATATTTGGTTGAGATTTGTAAAAAATATACAGGGTGATGCAAAATTCAGCTTTGTAGTACAGAAAGTTTAACTTGGTTTTCAAAATGTGAAGAAATTGCATATATTAACGAATGCCCTGTATGTACTTCTGAATGGCACAGTAACATATTCCTCTTTTAGCATTCGTTAACCATAGTATGGTGTGTCAAAGCCACATATAATGGAATCGAATCTGTTTTATTTTGAAAAAACTAAAAAACAGAAACAAACGTTATAAGGAAAATTTTAACGTTTCTTCAAGGACAAAGGACCCTTATCGCAACAGGACAAAGTGGAGGGGTTTCCTCTTCAATTTTAGCTTTATTTCGTCAAAATATGTAAATAAGTTTGGGAGATATGGCGAATAGTATGTAGTATATAGTAACAATGGATAACAATATAATATATATGTAGAATGACATATGATATATTGTTGAATAGTTGCCTAACAACATATATGTACCAAATAGGAGAGTTTTTTTTAAAAAATTGAAGAAATTAGTGGTTGAAGCCATATATTTTCCAGTTACAACGAGTGTCACGTGGTCTCATCAGCCGTGAGAGGGTTAAATATTTCTTCTAAAGCAACAGGTACTACGTTCATTTTTTAGTGCAGTTTGTAGTAATTTGTGCATTAGTTTCCCATGATGATGTGTAGAACATTTAGTTAGCATATTTGGTTGAGATTTGTAAAAAATATACAGGGTGATGCAAAATTCAGCTTTGTAGTACAGAAAGTTTAACTTGGTTTTCAAAATGTGAAGAAATTGCATATATATGAACGAATGCCCTGTATGTACTTCTGAATGGCACAGTAACATATTCCTCTTTTAGCATTCGTTAAGCACAGTATGGTGTGTCAAAGCCACATATAATGGAATCGAATCTGTTTTATTTTGAAAAAACTAAAAAAGAGAAATAAACGTTATAAGAGGAATTTTAATGTTTCTTCAAGGCCAAAGGACCCTTATCGCAACAGGACAAAATGGAGGGGTTTCCTCTTCAATTTTAGCTTTATTTCGTCAAAATATGTAAATAACTTTGGGAGATATGGCGAATAGTATGTAGTATATAGTAACAATGGATAACAATATAATATATATGTAGAATGACATATGATATATTGTTGAATAGTTGCCTAACAACATATATACCAAATAGGAGAGTTTTTTTAAAAAATTGAAGAAATTAGTGGTTGAAGCCATATATTTTCCAGTTACAACGAGTGTCACGTGGTCTCATCAGCCGTGAGAGGGTTAACTATTTCTTCTAAAGCAACAGGTACTACGTTCATTTTTTAGTGCAATTTGTAGTAATTTGTGCATTTATTTTCCCATCATGATGTGTAGAACATTTAGTTAGCATATTTGGTTGAGATTTGGAAAAAATATACAGGGTGATGCAAAATTCAGCTTTGTAGTACAGAAAGTATAAATTGGTTTTCAAAATGTGAAGAAAGTGCATATATTAACGAATGCCCTGTATGTACTTCTGAATGGCACAGTAACATATTCCTCTTTTATCATTCGTTAAGCACAGTATGGTGTGTCAAAGCCACATATAATGGAATCGAATCTGTTTTATTTTGAAAAAACTAAAAAAGAGAAATAAACGTTATAAGAGGAATTTTAATGTTTCTTCAAGGGCAAAGGACCCTTTTCGCAACAGGACAAAATGGAGGGGTTTCCTCTTCAATTTTAGCTTTATTTCGTTAAAATATGTAAATAACTTTGGGAGATATGGCGAATAGTATGTAGTATATAGTAACAATGGATAAGAATATAATATATATGTAGAATGACATATGCTATATTGTTGAATAGTTGCCTAACAACATATATGTAGCAAATAGGAGAGTTTTTTTTTAAAAAATGAAGAAATTAGTGGTTGAAGCCATACATTTTCCAGTTACAACGAGTGTCACGTGGTCTCATCAGCCGTGAGAGGGTTAACTATTTCTTCTAAAGCAACAGGTACTACGTTCATTTTTTAGTGCAATTTGTAGTAATTTGTGCATTTATTTTCCCATCATGTAGTGTAGAACATTTAGTTAGCATATTTGGTTGAGATTTGGAAAATATATACAGGGTGATGCAAAATTCATCTTTGTAGTACAGATAGTATAAATTGGTTTTCAAAATGTGAAGAAAGTGCATATATTAACGAATGCCCTGTATGTACTTCTGAATGGCACAGTAACATATTCCTCTTTTATCATTCGTTAAGCACAGTATGGTGTGTCAAAGCCACATATAATGGAATCGAATCTGTTTTATTTTGAAAAAACTAAAAAAGAGAAATAAACGTTATAAGAGGAATTTTAATGTTTCTTCAAGGCCAAAGGACCCTTATCGAAACAGGACAAAATGGAGGGGTTTCCTCTTCAATTTTAGCTTTATTTCGTCAAAATATGTAAATAACTTTGGGAGATATGGCGAATAGTATGTAGTATATAGTAACAATGGATAACAATATAATATATATGTAGAATGACATATGATATATTGTTGAATAGTTGCCTAACAACATATATACCAAATAGGAGAGTTTTTTTAAAAAAATTGAAGAAATTAGTGGTTGAAGCCATATATTTTCCAGTTACAACGAGTGTCACGTGGTCTCATCAGCCGTGAGAGGGTTAAATATTTCTTCTAAAGCAACAGGTACTACGTTCATTTTTTAGTGCAGTTTGTAGTAATTTGTGCATTAGTTTCCCATGATGATGTGTAGAACATTTAGTTAGCATATTTGGTTGAGATTTGTAAAAAATATACAGGGTGATGCAAAATTCAGCTTTGTAGTACAGAAAGTTTAACTTGGTTTTCAAAATGTGAAGAAATTGCATATATTAACGAATGCCCTGTATGTACTTCTGAATGGCACAGTAACATATTCCTCTTTTAGCATTCGTTAACCATAGTATGGTGTGTCAAAGCCACATATAATGGAATCGAATCTGTTTTATTTTGAAAAAACTAAAAAACAGAAACAAACGTTATAAGGAAAATTTTAACGTTTCTTCAAGGACAAAGGACCCTTATCGCAACAGGACAAAGTGGAGGGGTTTCCTCTTCAATTTTAGCTTTATTTCGTCAAAATATGTAAATAAGTTTGGGAGATATGGCGAATAGTATGTAGTATATAGTAACAATGGATAACAATATAATATATATGTAGAATGACATATGATATATTGTTGAATAGTTGCCTAACAACATATATACCAAATAGGAGAGTTTTTTTAAAAAAATTGAAGAAATTAGTGGTTGAAGCCATATATTTTCCAGTTACAACGAGTGTCACGTGGTCTCATCAGCCGTGAGAGAGTTAAATATTTCTTCTAAAGCAACAGGTACTACGTTCATTTTTTAGTGCAGTTTGTAGTAATTTGTGCATTAGTTTCCCATGATGATGTGTAGAACATTTAGTTAGCATATTTGGTTGAGATTTGTAAAAAATATACAGGGTGATGCAAAATTCAGCTTTGTAGTACAGAAAGTTTAACTTGGTTTTCAAAATGTGAAGAAATTGCATATATATGAACGAATGCCCTGTATGTACTTCTGAATGGCACAGTAACATATTCCTCTTTTAGCATTCGTTAAGCACAGTATGGTGTGTCAAAGCCACATATAATGGAATCGAATCTGTTTTATTTTGAAAAAACTAAAAAAGAGAAATAAACGTTATAAGAGGAATTTTAATGTTTCTTCAAGGCCAAAGGACCCTTATCGCAACAGGACAAAATGGAGGGGTTTCCTCTTCAATTTTAGCTTTATTTCGTCAAAATATGTAAATAACTTTGCGAGATATGGCGAATAGTATGTAGTATATAGTAACAATGGATAACAATATAATATATATGTAGAATGACATATGATATATTGTTGAATAGTTGCCTAACAACATATATACCAAATAGGAGAGTTTTTTTAAAAAAATTGAAGAAATTAGTGGTTGAAGCCATATATTTTCCAGTTACAACGAGTGTCACGTGGTCTCATCAGCCGTGAGAGGGTTAAATATTTCTTCTAAAGCAACAGGTACTACGTTCATTTTTTAGTGCAGTTTGTAGTAATTTGTGCATTAGTTTCCCATGATGATGTGTAGAACATTTAGTTAGCATATTTGGTTGAGATTTGTAAAAAATATACAGGGTGATGCAAAATTCAGCTTTGTAGTACAGAAAGTTTAACTTGGTTTTCAAAATGTGAAGAAATTGCATATATTAACGAATGCCCTGTATGTACTTCTGAATGGCACAGTAACATATTCCTCTTTTAGCATTCGTTAACCATAGTATGGTGTGTCAAAGCCACATATAATGGAATCGAATCTGTTTTATTTTGAAAAAACTAAAAAAAAAAAAAAACGTTATAAGAGGAATTTTAATGTTTCTTCAAGGACAAAGGACCTGTAACGCAACCGTACAAAATGGATGGGTTTGCCCTTCAATTTGAGCTTTATTTCGTCAAAATATGTAAATAACTTTGGGAGATATGGCGAATTGTATGTAGTATATAGTAACAATGGATAAGAATATAATATATATGTAGAATGACATATGCTATATTGTCGAATAGTTGCCTAACAACATATATGTACCAAATAGGAGAGTTTTTAAAAAAAATGAAGAAATTAGTGGTTGAAGCCATATATTTTCCAGTTACAACGAGTGTCACGTGGTCTCATCAGCCGTGAGAGGGTTAAATATTTCTTCTAAAGCAACAGGTACTACGTTCATTTTTTAGTGCAGTTTGTAGTAATTTGTGCATTAGTTTCCCATGATGATGTGTAGAACATTTAGTTAGCATATTTGGTTGAGATTTGTAAAAAATATACAGCGTGATGCAAAATTCAGCTTTGTAGTACAGGAAGTTTAACTTGGTTTTCAAAATGTGAAGAAATTGCATATATTAACGAATGCCCTGTATGTACTTCTGAATGGCACAGTAACATATTCCTCTTTTAGCATTCGTTAACCATAGTATGGTGTGTCAAAGCCACATATAATGGAATCGAATCTGTTTTATTTTGAAAAAACTAAAAAAGAGAAATAAACGTTATAAGAGGAATTTTAATGTTTCTTCAAGGCCAAAGGACCCTTATCGCAACAGGACAAAATGGAGGGGTTTCCTCTTCAATTTTAGCTTTATTTCGTCAAAATATGTAAATAAGTTTGGGAGATATGGCGAATAGTATGTAGTATATAGTAACAATGGATAACAATATAATATATATGTAGAATGACATATGATATATTGTTGAATAGTTGCCTAACAACATATATACCAAATAGGAGAGTTTTTTTAAAAAAATTGAAGAAATTAGTGGTTGAAGCCATATATTTTCCAGTTACAACGAGTGTCACGTGGTCTCATCAGCCGTGAGAGGGTTAAATATTTCTTCTAAAGCAACAGGTACTACGTTCATTTTTTAGTGCAGTTTGTAGTAATTTGTGCATTAGTTTCCCATGATGATGTGTAGAACATTTAGTTAGCATATTTGGTTGAGATTTGTAAAAAATATACAGGGTGATGCAAAATTCAGCTTTGTAGTACAGAAAGTTTAACTTGGTTTTCAAAATGTGAAGAAATTGCATATATATGAACGAATGCCCTGTATGTACTTCTGAATGGCACAGTAACATATTCCTCTTTTAGCATTCGTTAAGCACAGTATGGTGTGTCAAAGCCACATATAATGGAATCGAATCTGTTTTATTTTGAAAAAACTAAAAAAGAGAAATAAACGTTATAAGAGGAATTTTAATGTTTCTTCAAGGCCAAAGGACCCTTATCGCAACAGGACAAAATGGAGGGGTTTCCTCTTCAATTTTAGCTTTATTTCGTCAAAATATGTAAATAACTTTGCGAGATATGGCGAATAGTATGTAGTATATAGTAACAATGGATAACAATATAATATATATGTAGAATGACATATGATATATTGTTGAATAGTTGCCTAACAACATATATACCAAATAGGAGAGTTTTTTTAAAAAAATTGAAGAAATTAGTGGTTGAAGCCATATATTTTCCAGTTACAACGAGTGTCACGTGGTCTCATCAGCCGTGAGAGGGTTAAATATTTCTTCTAAAGCAACAGGTACTACGTTCATTTTTTAGTGCAGTTTGTAGTAATTTGTGCATTAGTTTCCCATGATGATGTGTAGAACATTTAGTTAGCATATTTGGTTGAGATTTGTAAAAAATATACAGGGTGATGCAAAATTCAGCTTTGTAGTACAGAAAGTTTAACTTGGTTTTCAAAATGTGAAGAAATTGCATATATTAACGAATGCCCTGTATGTACTTCTGAATGGCACAGTAACATATTCCTCTTTTAGCATTCGTTAACCATAGTATGGTGTGTCAAAGCCACATATAATGGAATCGAATCTGTTTTATTTTGAAAAAACTAAAAAAAAAAAAAACGTTATAAGAGGAATTTTAATGTTTCTTCAAGGACAAAGGACCTGTAACGCAACCGTACAAAATGGATGGGTTTGCCCTTCAATTTGAGCTTTATTTCGTCAAAATATGTAAATAACTTTGGGAGATATGGCGAATTGTATGTAGTATATAGTAACAATGGATAAGAATATAATATATATGTAGAATGACATATGCTATATTGTCGAATAGTTGCCTAACAACATATATGTACCAAATAGGAGAGTTTTTAAAAAAAATGAAGAAATTAGTGGTTGAAGCCATATATTTTCCAGTTACAACGAGTGTCACGTGGTCTCATCAGCCGTGAGAGGGTTAAATATTTCTTCTAAAGCAACAGGTACTACGTTCATTTTTTAGTGCAGTTTGTAGTAATTTGTGCATTAGTTTCCCATGATGATGTGTAGAACATTTAGTTAGCATATTTGGTTGAGATTTGTAAAAAATATACAGCGTGATGCAAAATTCAGCTTTGTAGTACAGGAAGTTTAACTTGGTTTTCAAAATGTGAAGAAATTGCATATATTAACGAATGCCCTGTATGTACTTCTGAATGGCACAGTAACATATTCCTCTTTTAGCATTCGTTAACCATAGTATGGTGTGTCAAAGCCACATATAATGGAATCGAATCTGTTTTATTTTGAAAAAACTAAAAAAAAAAAAAAAAAAAACAAACGTTATAAGAGGAATTTTAATGTTTCTTCAAGGACAAAGGACCTGTAACGCAACCGTACAAAATGGATGTGTTTGCCCTTCAATTTGAGCTTTATTTCGTCAAAATATGTAAATAACTTTGGGAGATATGGCGAATAGTATGTAGTATATAGTAACAATGGATAAGAGTATAATATATATGTAGAATGACATATGCTATATTGTTGAATAGTTGCCTAACAACATATATGTACCAAATAGGAGAGTTTCTAAAAAAAATGAGGAAATTAGTGGTTGAAGCCATACATTTTCCAGTTACAACGAGTGTCACGTGGTCTCATCAGCCGTGAGAGGGTTAACTATTTCTTCTAAAGCAACAGGTACTACGTTCATTTTTTAGTGCAATTTGTAGTAATTTGTGCATTTATTTTCCCATCATGATGTGTAGAACATTTAGTTAGCATATTTGGTTGAGATTTGGAAAAAATATACAGGGTGATGCAAAATTCAGCTTTGTAGTACAGAAAGTATAAATTGGTTTTCAAAATGTGAAGAAAGTGCATATATTAACGAATGCCCTGTATGTACTTCTGAATGGCACAGTAACATATTCCTCTTTTATCATTCGTTAAGCACAGTATGGTGTGTCAAAGCCACATATAATGGAATCGAATCTGTTTTATTTTGAAAAAACTAAAAAAGAGAAATAAACGTTATAAGAGGAATTTTAATGTTTCTTCAAGGGCAAAGGACCCTTTTCGCAACAGGACAAAATGGAGGGGTTTCCTCTTCAATTTTAGCTTTATTTCGTTAAAATATGTAAATAACTTTGGGAGATATGGCGAATAGTATGTAGTATATAGTAACAATGGATAAGAATATAATATATATGTAGAATGACATATGCTATATTGTTGAATAGTTGCCTAACAACATATATGTAGCAAATAGGAGAGTTTTTTTTAAAAAAATTAAGAAATTAGTGGTTGAAGCCATACATTTTCCAGTTACAACGAGTGTCACGTGGTCTCATCAGCCGTGAGAGGGTTAACTATTTCTTCTAAAGCAACAGGTACTACGTTCATTTTTTAGTGCAATTTGTAGTAATTTGTGCATTTATTTTCCCATCATGATGTGTAGAACATTTAGTTAGCATATTTGGTTGAGATTTGGAAAAAATATACAGGGTGATGCAAAATTCATCTTTGTAGTACAGAAAGTATAAATTGGTTTTCAAAATGTGAAGAAATTGCATATATTAACGAATGCCCTGTATGTACTTCTGAATGGCACAGTAACATATTCCTCTTTTATCATTCGTTAAGCACAGTATGGTGTGTCAAAGCCACATATAATGGAATCGAATCTGTTTTATTTTGAAAAAACTAAAAAAGAGAAATAAACGTTATAAGAGGAATTTTAATGTTTCTTCAAGGCCAAAGGACCCTTATCGAAACAGGACAAAATGGAGGGGTTTCCTCTTCAATTTTAGCTTTATTTCGTCAAAATATGTAAATAACTTTGGGAGATATGGCGAATTGTATGTAGTATATAGTAACAATGGATAAGAATATAATATATATGTAGAATGACATATGCTATATTGTCGAATAGTTGCCTAACAACATATATGTACCAAATAGGAGAGTTTTTTAAAAAAATGAAGAAATTAGTGGTTGAAGCCATATATTTTCCAGTTACAACGAGTGTCACGTGGTCTCATCAGCCGTGAGAGGGTTAAATATTTCTTCTAAAGCAACAGGTACTACGTTCATTTTTTAGTGCAGTTTGTAGTAATTTGTGCATTAGTTTCCCATGATGATGTGTAGAACATTTAGTTAGCATATTTGGTTGAGATTTGTAAAAAATATACAGGGTGATGCAAAATTCAGCTTTGTAGTACAGAAAGTTTAACTTGGTTATCAAAATGTGAAGAAATTGCATATATTAACGAATGCCCTGTATGTACTTCTGAATGGCACAGTAACATATTCCTCTTTTAGCATTCGTTAACCATAGTATGGTGTGTCAAAGCCACATATAATGGAATCGAATCTGTTTTATTTTGAAAAAACTAAAAAAAAAAAAAAAACAAACGTTATAAGAGGAATTTTAATGTTTCTTCAAGGACAAAGGACCTGTAACGCAACCGTACAAAATGGATGTGTTTGCCCTTCAATTTGAGCTTTATTTCGTCAAAATATGTAAATAACTTTGGGAGATATGGCGAATAGTATGTAGTATATAGTAACAATGGATAAGAGTATAATATATATGTAGAATGACATATGCTATATTGTTGAATAGTTGCCTAACAACATATATGTACCAAATAGGAGAGTTTCTAAAAAAAATGAAGAAATTAGTGGTTGAAGCCATACATTTTCCAGTTACAACGAGTGTCACGTGGTCTCATCAGCCGTGAGAGGGTTAACTATTTCTTCTAAAGCAACAGGTACTACGTTCATTTTTTAGTGCAATTTGTAGTAATTTGTGCATTTATTTTCCCATCATGATGTGTAGAACATTTAGTTAGCATATTTGGTTGAGATTTGTAAAAAATATACAGGGTGATGCAAAATTCAGCTTTGTAGTACAGAAAGTTTAACTTGGTTTTCAAAATGTGAAGAAATTGCATATATTAACGAATGCCCTGTATGTACTTCTGAATGGCACAGTAACATATTCCTCTTTTAGCATTCGTTAACCATAGTATGGTGTGTCAAAGCCACATATAATGGAATCGAATCTGTTTTATTTTGAAAAAACTAAAAAACAGAAACAAACGTTATAAGGAAAATTTTAACGTTTCTTCAAGGACAAAGGACCCTTATCGCAACAGGACAAAGTGGAGGGGTTTCCTCTTCAATTTTAGCTTTATTTCGTCAAAATATGTAAATAAGTTTGGGAGATATGGCGAATAGTATGTAGTATATAGTAACAATGGATAACAATATAATATATATGTAGAATGACATATGATATATTGTTGAATAGTTGCCTAACAACATATATACCAAATAGGAGAGTTTTTTTTAAAAAATTGAAGAAATTAGTGGTTGAAGCCATATATTTTCCAGTTACAACGAGTGTCACGTGGTCTCATCAGCCGTGAGAGGGTTAAATATTTCTTCTAAAGCAACAGGTACTACGTTCATTTTTTAGTGCAGTTTGTAGTAATTTGTGCATTAGTTTCCCATGATGATGTGTAGAACATTTAGTTAGCATATTTGGTTGAGATTTGTAAAAAATATACAGGGTGATGCAAAATTCAGCTTTGTAGTACAGAAAGTTTAACTTGGTTTTCAAAATGTGAAGAAATTGCATATATATGAACGAATGCCCTGTATGTACTTCAGAATGGCACAGTAACATATTCCTCTTTTAGCATTCGTTAAGCACAGTATGGTGTGTCAAAGCCACATATAATGGAATCGAATCTGTTTTATTTTGAAAAAACTAAAAAAGAGAAATAAACGTTATAAGAGGAATTTTAATGTTTCTTCAAGGCCAAAGGACCCTTATCGCAACAGGACAAAATGGAGGGGTTTCCTCTTCAATTTTAGCTTTATTTCGTCAAAATATGTAAATAACTTTGGGAGATATGGCGAATAGTATGTAGTATATAGTAACAATGGATAAGAATATAATATATATGTAGAATGACATATGCTATATTGTTGAATAGTTGCCTAACAACATATATGTAGCAAATAGGAGAGTTTTTTTTTAAAAAATTAAGAAATTAGTGGTTGAAGCCATACATTTTCCAGTTACAACGAGTGTCACGTGGTCTCATCAGCCGTGAGAGGGTTAACTATTTCTTCTAAAGCAACAGGTACTACGTTCATTTTTTAGTGCAATTTGTAGTAATTTGTGCATTTATTTTCCCATCATGATGTGTAGAACATTTAGTTAGCATATTTGGTTGAGATTTGGAAAAAATATACAGGGTGATGCAAAATTCATCTTTGTAGTACAGAAAGTATAAATTGGTTTTCAAAATGTGAAGAAATTGCATATATTAACGAATGCCCTGTATGTACTTCTGAATGGCACAGTAACATATTCCTCTTTTATCATTCGTTAAGCACAGTATGGTGTGTCAAAGCCACATATAATGGAATCGAATCTGTTTTATTTTGAAAAAACTAAAAAAGAGAAATAAACGTTATAAGAGGAATTTTAATGTTTCTTCAAGGCCAAAGGACCCTTATCGAAACAGGACAAAATGGAGGGGTTTCCTCTTCAATTTTAGCTTTATTTCGTCAAAATATGTAAATAACTTTGGGAGATATGGCGAATTGTATGTAGTATATAGTAACAATGGATAAGAATATAATATATATGTAGAATGACATATGCTATATTGTCGAATAGTTGCCTAACAACATATATGTACCAAATAGGAGAGTTTTTTAAAAAAATGAAGAAATTAGTGGTTGAAGCCATATATTTTCCAGTTACAACGAGTGTCACGTGGTCTCATCAGCCGTGAGAGGGTTAAATATTTCTTCTAAAGCAACAGGTACTACGTTCATTTTTTAGTGCAGTTTGTAGTAATTTGTGCATTAGTTTCCCATGATGATGTGTAGAACATTTAGTTAGCATATTTGGTTGAGATTTGTAAAAAATATACAGGGTGATGCAAAATTCAGCTTTGTAGTACAGAAAGTTTAACTTGGTTTTCAAAATGTGAAGAAATTGCATATATTAACGAATTCCCTGTATGTACTTCTGAATGGCACAGTAACATATTCCTCTTTTAGCATTCGTTAACCATAGTATGGTGTGTCAATGCCACATATAATGGAATCGAATCTGTTTTATTTTGAAAAAACTAAAAAAAAAAACAAACGTTATAAGAGGAATTTTAATGTTTCTTCAAGGACAAAGGACCTGTAACGCAACCGTACAAAATGGATGGGCTTGCCCTTCAATTTGAGCTTTATTTCGTCAAAATATGTAAATAACTTTGGGAGATATGGCGAATAGTATGTAGTATATAGTAACAATGGATAAGAGTATAATATATATGTAGAATGACATATGCTATATTGTTGAATAGTTGCCTAACAACATATATGTACCAAATAGGAGAGTTTTTAAAAAAAATGAAGAAATTAGTGGTTGAAGCCATATATTTTCCAGTTACAACGAGTGTCACGTGGTCTCATCAGCCGTGAGAGGGTTAACTATTTCTTCTAAAGCAACAGGTACTACGTTCATTTTTTAGTGCAATTTGTAGTAATTTGTGCATTTATTTTCCCATCATGATGTGTAGAACATTTAGTTAGCATATTTGGTTGAGATTTGTAAAAAATATACAGGGTGATGCAAAATTCAGCTTTGTAGTACAGAAAGTTTAACTTGGTTTTCAAAATGTGAAGAAATTGCATATATTAACGAATTCCCTGTATGTACTTCTGAATGGCACAGTAACATATTCCTCTTTTAGCATTCGTTAACCATAGTATGGTGTGTCAAAGCCACATATAATGGAATCGAATCTGTTTTATTTTGAAAAAACTAAAAAAAAAAAAAAAAAAAAAACAAACGTTATAAGAGGAATTTTAATGTTTCTTCAAGGACAAAGGACCTGTAACGCAACCGTACAAAATGGATGTGTTTGCCCTTCAATTTGAGCTTTATTTCGTCAAAATATGTAAATAACTTTGGGAGATATGGCGAATAGTATGTAGTATATAGTAACAATGGATAAGAGTATAATATATATGTAGAATGACATATGCTATATTGTTGAATAGTTGCCTAACAACATATATGTACCAAATAGGAGAGTTTCTAAAAAAAATGAAGAAATTAGTGGTTGAAGCCATACATTTTCCAGTTACAACGAGTGTCACGTGGTCTCATCAGCCGTGAGAGGGTTAACTATTTCTTCTAAAGCAACAGGTACTACGTTCATTTTTTAGTGCAATTTGTAGTAATTTGTGCATTTATTTTCCCATCATGATGTGTAGAACATTTAGTTAGCATATTTGGTTGAGATTTGTAAAAAATATACAGGGTGATGCAAAATTCAGCTTTGTAGTACAGAAAGTTTAACTTGGTTTTCAAAATGTGAAGAAATTGCATATATTAACGAATGCCCTGTATGTACTTCTGAATGGCACAGTAACATATTCCTCTTTTAGCATTCGTTAACCATAGTATGGTGTGTCAAAGCCACATATAATGGAATCGAATCTGTTTTATTTTGAAAAAACTAAAAAACAGAAACAAACGTTATAAGGAAAATTTTAACGTTTCTTCAAGGACAAAGGACCCTTATCGCAACAGGACAAAGTGGAGGGGTTTCCTCTTCAATTTTAGCTTTATTTCGTCAAAATATGTAAATAAGTTTGGGAGATATGGCGAATAGTATGTAGTATATAGTAACAATGGATAACAATATAATATATATGTAGAATGACATATGATATATTGTTGAATAGTTGCCTAACAACATATATACCAAATAGGAGAGTTTTTTTTAAAAAATTGAAGAAATTAGTGGTTGAAGCCATATATTTTCCAGTTACAACGAGTGTCACGTGGTCTCATCAGCCGTGAGAGGGTTAAATATTTCTTCTAAAGCAACAGGTACTACGTTCATTTTTTAGTGCAGTTTGTAGTAATTTGTGCATTAGTTTCCCATGATGATGTGTAGAACATTTAGTTAGCATATTTGGTTGAGATTTGTAAAAAATATACAGGGTGATGCAAAATTCAGCTTTGTAGTACAGAAAGTTTAACTTGGTTTTCAAAATGTGAAGAAATTGCATATATATGAACGAATGCCCTGTATGTACTTCTGAATGGCACAGTAACATATTCCTCTTTTAGCATTCGTTAAGCACAGTATGGTGTGTCAAAGCCACATATAATGGAATCGAATCTGTTTTATTTTGAAAAAACTAAAAAAGAGAAATAAACGTTATAAGAGGAATTTTAATGTTTCTTCAAGGCCAAAGGACCCTTATCGCAACAGGACAAAATGGAGGGGTTTCCTCTTCAATTTTAGCTTTATTTCGTCAAAATATGTAAATAACTTTGGGAGATATGGCGAATAGTATGTAGTATATAGTAACAATGGATAACAATATAATATATATGTAGAATGACATATGATATATTGTTGAATAGTTGCCTAACAACATATATACCAAATAGGAGAGTTTTTTTAAAAAAATTGAAGAAATTAGTGGTTGAAGCCATATATTTTCCAGTTACAACGAGTGTCACGTGGTCTCATCAGCCGTGAGAGGGTTAACTATTTCTTCTAAAGCAACAGGTACTACGTTCATTTTTTAGTGCAATTTGTAGTAATTTGTGCATTTATTTTCCCATCATGATGTGTAGAACATTTAGTTAGCATATTTGGTTGAGATTTGGAAAAAATATACAGGGTGATGCAAAATTCAGCTTTGTAGTACAGAAAGTATAAATTGGTTTTCAAAATGTGAAGAAAGTGCATATATTAACGAATGCCCTGTATGTACTTCTGAATGGCACAGTAACATATTCCTCTTTTATCATTCGTTAAGCACAGTATGGTGTGTCAAAGCCACATATAATGGAATCGAATCTGTTTTATTTTGAAAAAACTAAAAAAGAGAAATAAACGTTATAAGAGGAATTTTAATGTTTCTTCAAGGGCAAAGGACCCTTTCGCAACAGGACAAAATGGAGGGGTTTCCTCTTCAATTTTAGCTTTATTTCGTTAAAATATGTAAATAACTTTGGGAGATATGGCGAATAGTATGTAGTATATAGTAACAATGGATAAGAATATAATATATATGTAGAATGACATATGTTATATTGTTGAATAGTTGCCTAACAACATATATGTACCAAATAGGAGAGTTTTTTAAAAAAATGAAGAAATTAGTGGTTGAAGCCATACATTTTCCAGTTACAACGAGTGTCACGTGGTCTCATCAGCCGTGAGAGGGTTAACTATTTCTTCTAAAGCAACAGGTACTACGTTCATTTTTTAGTGCAATTTGTAGTAATTTGTGCATTTATTTTCCCATCATGTAGTGTAGAACATTTAGTTAGCATATTTGGTTGAGATTTGGAAAATATATACAGGGTGATGCAAAATTCATCTTTGTAGTACAGATAGTATAAATTGGTTTTCAAAATGTGAAGAAAGTGCATATATTAACGAATGCCCTGTATGTACTTCTGAATGGCACAGTAACATATTCCTCTTTTATCATTCGTTAAGCACAGTATGGTGTGTCAAAGCCACATATAATGGAATCGAATCTGTTTTATTTTGAAAAAACTAAAAAAGAGAAATAAACGTTATAAGAGGAATTTTAATGTTTCTTCAAGGCCAAAGGACCCTTATCGAAACAGGACAAAATGGAGGGGTTTCCTCTTCAATTTTAGCTTTATTTCGTCAAAATATGTAAATAACTTTGGGAGATATGGCGAATAGTATGTAGTATATAGTAACAATGGATAACAATATAATATATATGTAGAATGACATATGATATATTGTTGAATAGTTGCCTAACAACATATATACCAAATAGGAGAGTTTTTTTAAAAAAATTGAAGAAATTAGTGGTTGAAGCCATATATTTTCCAGTTACAACGAGTGTCACGTGGTCTCATCAGCCGTGAGAGGGTTAAATATTTCTTCTAAAGCAACAGGTACTACGTTCATTTTTTAGTGCAGTTTGTAGTAATTTGTGCATTAGTTTCCCATGATGATGTGTAGAACATTTAGTTAGCATATTTGGTTGAGATTTGTAAAAAATATACAGGGTGATGCAAAATTCAGCTTTGTAGTACAGAAAGTTTAACTTGGTTTTCAAAATGTGAAGAAATTGCATATATTAACGAATGCCCTGTATGTACTTCTGAATGGCACAGTAACATATTCCTCTTTTAGCATTCGTTAACCATAGTATGGTGTGTCAAAGCCACATATAATGGAATCGAATCTGTTTTATTTTGAAAAAACTAAAAAACAGAAACAAACGTTATAAGGAAAATTTTAACGTTTCTTCAAGGACAAAGGACCCTTATCGCAACAGGACAAAGTGGAGGGGTTTCCTCTTCAATTTTAGCTTTATTTCGTCAAAATATGTAAATAAGTTTGGGAGATATGGCGAATAGTATGTAGTATATAGTAACAATGGATAACAATATAATATATATGTAGAATGACATATGATATATTGTTGAATAGTTGCCTAACAACATATATACCAAATAGGAGAGTTTTTTAAAAAAATTGAAGAAATTAGTGGTTGAAGCCATATATTTTCCAGTTACAACGAGTGTCACGTGGTC
>NW_027656619.1:0-75374 GCF_964235325.1 Thermobia domestica
AAAATGAACGTAGTACCTGTTGCTTTAGAAGAAATAGTTAACCCTCTCACGGCTGATGAGACCACGTGACACTCGTTGTAACTGGAAAATGTATGGCTTCAACCACTAATTTCTTCAATTTTTTTAAAAACTTTCCTATTTGGTATATATATGTTGTTAGGCAACTATTCAACAATATAGCATATGTCATTCTACATATATATTATATTGTTAATCATTGTTACTATATACTACATACTATTCGCCATATCTCCCAAACTTATTTACATATTTTGACGAAATAAAGCTAAAATTGAAGAGGAAACCCCTCCATTTTGTACTGTTGCGATAAGGGTCCTTTGCCCTTGAAGAAACATTAAAATTCCTCTTATAACGTTTGTTTCTCTTTTTTAGTTTTTTCAAAATAAAACAGATTCGATTCCATTATATGTGGCTTTGACACACCATACTATGGTTAAGGAATGATAAAAGAGGAATATGTTACTGTGCCATTCAGAAGTACATACAGGGCATTCGTTAATATATGCACTTTCTTCACATTTTGAAAACCAATTTATACTTTCTGTACTACAAGGCTGAATTTTGCATCACCCTGTATATTTTTTCCAAATCTCAATTAAATATGCTAACTAAATGTTCTACACATCATCAGCGGAAAAGAAATGCACAAATTACTACAAAATGCACAAAAAAATGTACTAGTACCTGTTGCTTTAGAAGAAATAGTTAACCCTCTCTCGGCTGATGAGACCACGTGACACTCGTTGTAACTGGAAAATGTATGGCTTCAACTACTAATTTCTTCAATTTTTTTAAAAACTCTCCGATTTGGTATATATATGTTGTTAGGCAACTATTCAACAATATAGCATATGTCATTCTACATATATATTATATTGTTATCCATTGTTACTATATACTACATACTATTCGCCATATCTCCCAAAGTTATTTACATATTTTGACGAAATAAAGCTCAAATTGAAGAGGAAACCCATCCATTTTGTACGGTTGCGATAAGTGTCCTTTGCCCTTGAAGAAACGTTAAAATTCCTCTTATAACGTTTGTTTCTCTTTTTTAGTTTTTTCAAAATAAAACAGATTCGATTCCATTATATGTGGCTTTGACACACCATACTGTGGTTAACGAATGATAAAAGAGGAATATGTTACTGTACCATTCAGAAGTACATACAGGGCATTCGTTAATATATGCACTTTCTTCACATTTTGAAAACAAATTTATACTTTCTGTACTACAAAGCTGAATTTTGCATCACCCTGTATATTTTTTTTAAATCTCAACCAAATATGCTAACTAAATGTTCTACACATCATCAGCGGAAAATAAATGCACAAATTACTACAAACTGCACAAAAAAATGAACGTAGTACCTGTTGCTTTAGAAGAAATAGTTAACCCTCTCACGGCTGATGAGACCACGTGACACTCGTTGTAACTGGAAAATGTATGGCTTCAACCACTAATTTCTTCAATTTTTTTTAAAAACTTTCCTATTTGGTATATATATGTTGTTAGGCAACTATTCAACAATATAGCATATGTCATTCTACATATATATTATATTGTTAATCATTGTTACTATATACTACATACTATTCGCCATATCTCCCAAACTTATTTACATATTTTGACGAAATAAAGCTAAAATTGAAGAGGAAACCCCTCCATTTTGTACTGTTGCGATAAGGGTCCTTTGCCCTTGAAGAAACATTAAAATTCCTCTTATAACGTTTGTTTCTCTTTTTTAGTTTTTTCAAAATAAAACAGATTCGATTCCATTATATGTGGCTTTGACACACCATACTATGGTTAAGGAATGATAAAAGAGGAATATGTTACTGTGCCATTCAGAAGTACATACAGGGCATTCGTTAATATATGCACTTTCTTCACATTTTGAAAACCAATTTTTACTTTCTGTACTACAAAGCTGAATTTTGCATCACCCTGTATATTTTTTCCAAATCTCAACCAAATATGCTAACTAAATGTTCTACACATCATCATGGGAAACTAATGCACAAATTACTACAAACTGCACTAAAAAATGAACGTAGTACCTGTTGCTTTAGAAGAAATAGTTAACCCTCTCACGGCTGATGAGACCACGTGACAATCGTTGTAACTGGAAAATGTATGGCATCAACCACTAATTTCTTCAATTTTTTTTAAAAACTTTCCTATTTGGTATATATATGTTGTTAGGCAACTATTCAACAATATAGCATATGTCATTCTACATATATATTATATTGTTAATCATTGTTACTATATACTACATACTATTCGCCATATCTCCCAAACTTATTTACATATTTTGACGAAATAAAGCTAAAATTGAAGAGGAAACCCCTCCATTTTGTACTGTTGCGATAAGGGTCCTTTGCCCTTGAAGAAACATAAAATTCCTCTTATAACGTTTGTTTCTCTTTTTTAGTTTTTTCAAAATAAAACAGATTCGATTCCATTATATGTGGCTTTGACACACCATACTATGGTTAAGGAATGATAAAAGAGGAATATGTTACTGTGCCATTCAGAAGTACATACAGGGCATTCGTTAATATATGCACTTTCTTCACATTTTGAAAACCAATTTATACTTTCTGTACTACAAGGCTGAATTTTGCATCACCCTGTATATTTTTTCCAAATCTCAATTAAATATGCTAACTAAATGTTCTACACATCATCAGCGGAAAAGAAATGCACAAATTACTACAAAATGCACAAAAAAATGTACTAGTACCTGTTGCTTTAGAAGAAATAGTTAACCCTCTCTCGGCTGATGAGACCACGTGACACTCGTTGTAACTGGAAAATGTATGGCTTCAACTACTAATTTCTTCAATTTTTTTAAAAACTCTCCGATTTGGTATATATATGTTGTTAGGCAACTATTCAACAATATAGCATATGTCATTCTACATATATATTATATTGTTATCCATTGTTACTATATACTACATACTATTCGCCATATCTCCCAAAGTTATTTACATATTTTGACGAAATAAAGCTCAAATTGAAGAGGAAACCCATCCATTTTGTACGGTTGCGATAAGTGTCCTTTGCCCTTGAAGAAACGTTAAAATTCCTCTTATAACGTTTGTTTCTCTTTTTTAGTTTTTTCAAAATAAAACAGATTCGATTCCATTATATGTGGCTTTGACACACCATACTGTGGTTAACGAATGATAAAAGAGGAATATGTTGCTGTACCATTCAGAAGTACATACAGGGCATTCGTTAATATATGCACTTTCTTCACATTTTGAAAACCAATTTATACTTTCTGTTCTACAAAGTTGAATTTTGCATCACCCTGTATATTTTTTCCAAATCTCAACCAAATATGCTAACTAAATGTTCGACACATCATAGTGGGAAAATAAATGCACAAATTACTATAAATTGCACTAAAAAATGAACGTAGTACCTGTTTCTTTAGAAGAAATAGTTAACCCTCTCACGGCTGATGAGACCACGTGACACTCGTTGTAACTGGAAAATATATGGCTTCAACCACTAATTTCTTCATTTTTTTTAAAAAACTCTCCTATTTGGTATATATATGTTGTTAGGCAACTATTCAACAATATAGCATATGTCATTCTACATATATATTGTATTCTTATCCATTCTTACTATATACTACATACTATTCGCCATATCTCCCAAAGTTATTTACATATTTTGACGAATTAAAGCTCAAATTGAAGAGGAAACCCATCCATTTTGTACGGTTGCGATAAGTGTCCTTTGCCCTTGAAGAAACGTTAAAATTCCTCTTCTAATGTTTGCTTCTCTTTTTTAGTTTTTTCAAAATAAAACAGATTCGATTCCATTATATGTGGCTTTGACACACAATACTGTGGTTAGCGAATGATAAAAGAGGAATATGTTACTGTGCCATTCAGAAGTACATACAGGGCATTCGTTAATATATGCACTTTCTTCACATTTTGAAAACCAATTTATACTTTCTCTACTACAAAGCTGAATTTTGCATCACCCTGTATATTTTTTCCAAATCTCAACCAAATATGCTAACTAAATGTTCTACACATCATCAGCGGAAAAGAAATGCACAAATTACTACAAAATGCACAAAAAAATGAACTAGTACCTGTTGCTTTAGAAGAAATAGTTAACCCTCTAACGGCTGATGAGACCCCATGACACTCGTTGTAACTGGAAAATGTATGGCTTCAACTACTAATTTCTTAAATTTTTTTAAAAACTCTCCTATTTGGTATATATATGTTGTTAGGCAACTATTCAACAATATAGCATATGTCATTCTACATATATATTATATTGTTATCCATTGTTACTATATACTACATACTATTCGCCATATCTCCCAAAATTATTTACATATTATAACGAAATAAGTCTCAAATTGAAGAGGAAAAACCTCCATTTTGTCCTGTTGCGATAAGGGTCTTTTTCCCTTGAAGAAACGTTAAAATTCCTCTTCTAACGTTTGCTTCTCTTTTTTAGTTTTTTCAAAATAAAACAGATTCGATTCCATTATATGTGGCTTTGACACACCATACTGTGGTTAGCGAATGATAAAAGAGGAATATGTTACTGTACCATTCAGAAGTACATACAGGGCATTCGTTAATATATGCACTTTCTTCACATTTTGAAAACCAATTTATACTTTCTGTACTACAAAGCTGAATTTTGCATCACCCTGTATATTTTTTTCCAAATCTCAACCAAATATGCTAACTAAATTTTCTACACATCATCAGCGGAAAATAAATGCACAAATTACTACAAACTGCACAAAAAAAATTGAACGTAGTACCTATTGCTTTAGAAGAAATAGTTAAACCTCTCACGGCAGATGAGACCACGTGACACTCGTTGTAACTCGAAAATATATGGCTTCAACCACTAATTTCTTCAATTTTTTTTTAAAAAAACTCTCCTATTTGGTATATATATGTTGTTAGGCAACTATTCAACAATATAGCATATGTCATTCTACATATATATTATATTGTTATCCATTGTTACTATATACTACATACTATTCGCCATATCTCCAAAAGTTATTTACATATAATGACGAAATAAAGCTAAAATTGAAGAGGAAACCCCTCCATTTTGTACTGTTGCGATAAGGGTCCTTTGCCTTGAAGAAACATTAAAATTCCTCTTATAACGTTTGTTTCTCTTTTTTAGTTTTTTCAAAATAAAACAGATTCGATTCCATTATATGTGGCTTTGACACACCATACTATGGTTAAGGAATGATAAAAGAGGAATATGTTACTGTGCCATTCAGAAGTACATACAGGGCATTCGTTAATATATGCACTTTCTTCACATTTTGAAAACAAATTTATACTTTCTGTACTACAAAGTTGAATTTTGCATCACCCTGTATATTTTTTTTAAATCTCAAGCAAATATGCTAACTAAATGTTCTACACATCATCAGCGGAAAATAAATGCACAAATTACTACAAACTGCACAAAAAAATGAACGTAGTACCTGTTGCTTTAGAAGAAATAGTTAACCCTCTCACGGCTGATGAGACCACGTGACACTCGTTGTAACTGGAAAATGTATGGCTTCAACCACTAATTTCTTCAATTTTTTTTAAAAACTTTCCTATTTGGTATATATATGTTGTTAGGCAACTATTCAACAATATAGCATATGTCATTCTACATATATATTATATTGTTAATCATTGTTACTATATACTACATACTATTCGCCATATCTCCCAAACTTATTTACATATTTTGACGAAATAAAGCTAAAATTGAAGAGGAAACCCCTCCATTTTGTACTGTTGCGATAAGGGTCCTTTGCCCTTGAAGAAACATTAAAATTCCTCTTATAACGTTTGTTTCTCTTTTTTAGTTTTTTCAAAATAAAACAGATTCGATTCCATTATATGTGGCTTTGACACACCATACTATGGTTAAGGAATGATAAAAGAGGAATATGTTACTGTGCCATTCAGAAGTACATACAGGGCATTCGTTAATATATGCACTTTCTTCACATTTTGAAAACCAATTTTTACTTTCTGTACTACAAAGCTGAATTTTGCATCACCCTGTATATTTTTTCCAAATCTCAACCAAATATGCTAACTAAATGTTCTACACATCATCATGGGAAACTAATGCACAAATTACTACAAACTGCACTAAAAAATGAACGTAGTACCTGTTGCTTTAGAAGAAATAGTTAACCCTCTCACGGCTGATGAGACCACGTGACACTCGTTGTAACTGGAAAATGTATGGCTTCAACCACTAATTTCTTCAATTTTTTTTAAAAACTTTCCTATTTGGTATATATATGTTGTTAGGCAACTATTCAACAATATAGCATATGTCATTCTACATATATATTATATTGTTAATCATTGTTACTATATACTACATACTATTCGCCATATCTCCCAAACTTATTTACATATTTTGACGAAATAAAGCTAAAATTGAAGAGGAAACCCCTCCATTTTGTACTGTTGCGATAAGGGTCCTTTGCCCTTGAAGAAACATTAAAATTCCTCTTATAACGTTTGTTTCTCTTTTTTAGTTTTTTCAAAATAAAACAGATTCGATTCCATTATATGTGGCTTTGACACACCATACTATGGTTAAGGAATGATAAAAGAGGAATATGTTACTGTGCCATTCAGAAGTACATACAGGGCATTCGTTAATATATGCACTTTCTTCACATTTTGAAAACCAATTTATACTTTCTGTACTACAAGGCTGAATTTTGCATCACCCTGTATATTTTTTCCAAATCTCAATTAAATATGCTAACTAAATGTTCTACACATCATCAGCGGAAAAGAAATGCACAAATTACTACAAAATGCACAAAAAAATGTACTAGTACCTGTTGCTTTAGAAGAAATAGTTAACCCTCTCTCGGCTGATGAGACCACGTGACACTCGTTGTAACTGGAAAATGTATGGCTTCAACTACTAATTTCTTCAATTTTTTTAAAAACTCTCCGATTTGGTATATATATGTTGTTAGGCAACTATTCAACAATATAGCATATGTCATTCTACATATATATTATATTGTTATCCATTGTTACTATATACTACATACTATTCGCCATATCTCCCAAAGTTATTTACATATTTTGACGAAATAAAGCTCAAATTGAAGAGGAAACCCATCCATTTTGTACGGTTGCGATAAGTGTCCTTTGCCCTTGAAGAAACGTTAAAATTCCTCTTATAACGTTTGTTTCTCTTTTTTAGTTTTTTCAAAATAAAACAGATTCGATTCCATTATATGTGGCTTTGACACACCATACTGTGGTTAACGAATGATAAAAGAGGAATATGTTACTGTACCATTCAGAAGTACATACAGGGCATTCGTTAATATATGCACTTTCTTCACATTTTGAAAACAAATTTATACTTTCTGTACTACAAAGCTGAATTTTGCATCACCCTGTATATTTTTTTTAAATCTCAACCAAATATGCTAACTAAATGTTCTACACATCATCAGCGGAAAATAAATGCACAAATTACTACAAACTGCACAAAAAAATGAACGTAGTACCTGTTGCTTTAGAAGAAATAGTTAACCCTCTCACGGCTGATGAGACCACGTGACACTCGTTGTAACTGGAAAATGTATGGCTTCAACCACTAATTTCTTCAATTTTTTTTAAAAACTTTCCTATTTGGTATATATATGTTGTTAGGCAACTATTCAACAATATAGCATATGTCATTCTACATATATATTATATTGTTAATCATTGTTACTATATACTACATACTATTCGCCATATCTCCCAAACTTATTTACATATTTTGACGAAATAAAGCTAAAATTGAAGAGGAAACCCCTCCATTTTGTACTGTTGCGATAAGGGTCCTTTGCCCTTGAAGAAACATTAAAATTCCTCTTATAACGTTTGTTTCTCTTTTTTAGTTTTTTCAAAATAAAACAGATTCGATTCCATTATATGTGGCTTTGACACACCATACTATGGTTAAGGAATGATAAAAGAGGAATATGTTACTGTGCCATTCAGAAGTACATACAGGGCATTCGTTAATATATGCACTTTCTTCACATTTTGAAAACCAATTTTTACTTTCTGTACTACAAAGCTGAATTTTGCATCACCCTGTATATTTTTTCCAAATCTCAACCAAATATGCTAACTAAATGTTCTACACATCATCATGGGAAACTAATGCACAAATTACTACAAACTGCACTAAAAAATGAACGTAGTACCTGTTGCTTTAGAAGAAATAGTTAACCCTCTCACGGCTGATGAGACCACGTGACAATCGTTGTAACTGGAAAATGTATGGCATCAACCACTAATTTCTTCAATTTTTTTTAAAAACTTTCCTATTTGGTATATATATGTTGTTAGGCAACTATTCAACAATATAGCATATGTCATTCTACATATATATTATATTGTTAATCATTGTTACTATATACTACATACTATTCGCCATATCTCCCAAACTTATTTACATATTTTGACGAAATAAAGCTAAAATTGAAGAGGAAACCCCTCCATTTTGTACTGTTGCGATAAGGGTCCTTTGCCCTTGAAGAAACATTAAAATTCCTCTTATAACGTTTGTTTCTCTTTTTTAGTTTTTTCAAAATAAAACAGATTCGATTCCATTATATGTGGCTTTGACACACCATACTATGGTTAAGGAATGATAAAAGAGGAATATGTTACTGTGCCATTCAGAAGTACATACAGGGCATTCGTTAATATATGCACTTTCTTCACATTTTGAAAACCAATTTATACTTTCTGTACTACAAGGCTGAATTTTGCATCACCCTGTATATTTTTTCCAAATCTCAATTAAATATGCTAACTAAATGTTCTACACATCATCAGCGGAAAAGAAATGCACAAATTACTACAAAATGCACAAAAAAATGTACTAGTACCTGTTGCTTTAGAAGAAATAGTTAACCCTCTCTCGGCTGATGAGACCACGTGACACTCGTTGTAACTGGAAAATGTATGGCTTCAACTACTAATTTCTTCAATTTTTTTAAAAACTCTCCGATTTGGTATATATATGTTGTTAGGCAACTATTCAACAATATAGCATATGTCATTCTACATATATATTATATTGTTATCCATTGTTACTATATACTACATACTATTCGCCATATCTCCCAAAGTTATTTACATATTTTGACGAAATAAAGCTCAAATTGAAGAGGAAACCCATCCATTTTGTACGGTTGCGATAAGTGTCCTTTGCCCTTGAAGAAACGTTAAAATTCCTCTTATAACGTTTGTTTCTCTTTTTTAGTTTTTTCAAAATAAAACAGATTCGATTCCATTATATGTGGCTTTGACACACCATACTGTGGTTAACGAATGATAAAAGAGGAATATGTTGCTGTACCATTCAGAAGTACATACAGGGCATTCGTTAATATATGCACTTTCTTCACATTTTGAAAACCAATTTATACTTTCTGTTCTACAAAGTTGAATTTTGCATCACCCTGTATATTTTTTCCAAATCTCAACCAAATATGCTAACTAAATGTTCGACACATCATAGTGGGAAAATAAATGCACAAATTACTATAAATTGCACTAAAAAATGAACGTAGTACCTGTTTCTTTAGAAGAAATAGTTAACCCTCTCACGGCTGATGAGACCACGTGACACTCGTTGTAACTGGAAAATATATGGCTTCAACCACTAATTTCTTCATTTTTTTTAAAAAACTCTCCTATTTGGTATATATATGTTGTTAGGCAACTATTCAACAATATAGCATATGTCATTCTACATATATATTGTATTCTTATCCATTCTTACTATATACTACATACTATTCGCCATATCTCCCAAAGTTATTTACATATTTTGACGAATTAAAGCTCAAATTGAAGAGGAAACCCATCCATTTTGTACGGTTGCGATAAGTGTCCTTTGCCCTTGAAGAAACGTTAAAATTCCTCTTCTAATGTTTGCTTCTCTTTTTTAGTTTTTTCAAAATAAAACAGATTCGATTCCATTATATGTGGCTTTGACACACAATACTGTGGTTAGCGAATGATAAAAGAGGAATATGTTACTGTGCCATTCAGAAGTACATACAGGGCATTCGTTAATATATGCACTTTCTTCACATTTTGAAAACCAATTTATACTTTCTCTACTACAAAGCTGAATTTTGCATCACCCTGTATATTTTTTCCAAATCTCAACCAAATATGCTAACTAAATGTTCTACACATCATCAGCGGAAAAGAAATGCACAAATTACTACAAAATGCACAAAAAAATGAACTAGTACCTGTTGCTTTAGAAGAAATAGTTAACCCTCTAACGGCTGATGAGACCCCATGACACTCGTTGTAACTGGAAAATGTATGGCTTCAACTACTAATTTCTTAAATTTTTTTAAAAACTCTCCTATTTGGTATATATATGTTGTTAGGCAACTATTCAACAATATAGCATATGTCATTCTACATATATATTATATTGTTATCCATTGTTACTATATACTACATACTATTCGCCATATCTCCCAAAATTATTTACATATTATAACGAAATAAGTCTCAAATTGAAGAGGAAAAACCTGCATTTTGTCCTGTTGCGATAAGGGTCTTTTTCCCTTGAAGAAACGTTAAAATTCCTCTTCTAACGTTTGCTTCTCTTTTTTAGTTTTTTCAAAATAAAACAGATTCGATTCCATTATATGTGGCTTTGACACACCATACTGTGGTTAGCGAATGATAAAAGAGGAATATGTTACTGTACCATTCAGAAGTACATACAGGGCATTCGTTAATATATGCACTTTCTTCACATTTTGAAAACCAATTTATACTTTCTGTACTACAAAGCTGAATTTTGCATCACCCTGTATATTTTTTTCCAAATCTCAACCAAATATGCTAACTAAATGTTCTACACATCATCAGCGGAAAATAAATGCACAAATTACTACAAACTGCACAAAAAAATTGAACGTAGTACCTATTGCTTTAGAAGAAATAGTTAAACCTCTCACGGCAGATGAGACCACGTGACACTCGTTGTAACTCGAAAATATATGGCTTCAACCACTAATTTCTTCAATTTTTTTTAAAAAAAACTCTCCTATTTGGTATATATATGTTGTTAGGCAACTATTCAACAATATAGCATATGTCATTCTACATATATATAATATTGTTATCCATTGTTACTATATACTACATACTATTCGCCATATCTCCAAAAGTTATTTACATATAATGACGAAATAAAGCTCAAATTGAAGAGGAAACCCATCCATTTTGTACGGTTGCGATAAGTGTCCTTTGCCCTTGAAGAAACGTTAAAATTCCTCTTATAACGTTTGTTTCTGTTTTTTAGTTTTTTCAAAATAAAACAGATTCGATTCCATTATATGTGGCTTTGACACACCATACTGTGGTTAACGAATGATAAAAGAGGAATATGTTACTGTGCCATTCAGAAGTACATACAGGGCATTCGTTAATATATGCACTTTCTTCACATTTTGAAAACCAATTTATACTTTCTGTACTACAAAGTTGAATTTTGCATCACCCTGTATATTTTTTTTAAATCTCAAGCAAATATGCTAACTAAATGTTCTACACATCATCAGCGGAAAATAAATGCACAAATTACTACAAACTGCACAAAAAAATGAACGTAGTACCTGTTGCTTTAGAAGAAATAGTTAACCCTCTCACGGCTGATGAGACCACGTGACACTCGTTGTAACTGGAAAATGTATGGCTTCAACCACTAATTTCTTCAATTTTTTTTAAAAACTTTCCTATTTGGTATATATATGTTGTTAGGCAACTATTCAACAATATAGCATATGTCATTCTACATATATATTATATTGTTAATCATTGTTACTATATACTACATACTATTCGCCATATCTCCCAAACTTATTTACATATTTTGACGAAATAAAGCTAAAATTGAAGAGGAAACCCCTCCATTTTGTACTGTTGCGATAAGGGTCCTTTGCCCTTGAAGAAACATTAAAATTCCTCTTATAACGTTTGTTTCTCTTTTTTAGTTTTTTCAAAATAAAACAGATTCGATTCCATTATATGTGGCTTTGACACACCATACTATGGTTAAGGAATGATAAAAGAGGAATATGTTACTGTGCCATTCAGAAGTACATACAGGGCATTCGTTAATATATGCACTTTCTTCACATTTTGAAAACCAATTTTTACTTTCTGTACTACAAAGCTGAATTTTGCATCACCCTGTATATTTTTTCCAAATCTCAACCAAATATGCTAACTAAATGTTCTACACATCATCATGGGAAACTAATGCACAAATTACTACAAACTGCACTAAAAAATGAACGTAGTACCTGTTGCTTTAGAAGAAATAGTTAACCCTCTCACGGCTGATGAGACCACGTGACACTCGTTGTAACTGGAAAATGTATGGCTTCAACCACTAATTTCTTCAATTTTTTTTAAAAACTTTCCTATTTGGTATATATATGTTGTTAGGCAACTATTCAACAATATAGCATATGTCATTCTACATATATATTATATTGTTAATCATTGTTACTATATACTACATACTATTCGCCATATCTCCCAAACTTATTTACATATTTTGACGAAATAAAGCTAAAATTGAAGAGGAAACCCCTCCATTTTGTACTGTTGCGAAAAGGGTCCTTTGCCCTTGAAGAAACATTAAAATTCCTCTTATAACGTTTGTTTCTCTTTTTTAGTTTTTTCAAAATAAAACAGATTCGATTCCATTATATGTGGCTTTGACACACCATACTATGGTTAAGGAATGATAAAAGAGGAATATGTTACTGTGCCATTCAGAAGTACATACAGGGCATTCGTTAATATATGCACTTTCTTCACATTTTGAAAACCAATTTATACTTTCTGTACTACAAGGCTGAATTTTGCATCACCCTGTATATTTTTTCCAAATCTCAATTAAATATGCTAACTAAATGTTCTACACATCATCAGCGGAAAAGAAATGCACAAATTACTACAAAATGCACAAAAAAATGTACTAGTACCTGTTGCTTTAGAAGAAATAGTTAACCCTCTCTCGGCTGATGAGACCACGTGACACTCGTTGTAACTGGAAAATGTATGGCTTCAACTACTAATTTCTTCAATTTTTTTAAAAACTCTCCGATTTGGTATATATATGTTGTTAGGCAACTATTCAACAATATAGCATATGTCATTCTACATATATATTATATTGTTATCCATTGTTACTATATACTACATACTATTCGCCATATCTCCCAAAGTTATTTACATATTTTGACGAAATAAAGCTCAAATTGAAGAGGAAACCCATCCATTTTGTACGGTTGCGATAAGTGTCCTTTGCCCTTGAAGAAACGTTAAAATTCCTCTTATAACGTTTGTTTCTCTTTTTTAGTTTTTTCAAAATAAAACAGATTCGATTCCATTATATGTGGCTTTGACACACCATACTGTGGTTAACGAATGATAAAAGAGGAATATGTTACTGTACCATTCAGAAGTACATACAGGGCATTCGTTAATATATGCACTTTCTTCACATTTTGAAAACAAATTTATACTTTCTGTACTACAAAGCTGAATTTTGCATCACCCTGTATATTTTTTTTAAATCTCAACCAAATATGCTAACTAAATGTTCTACACATCATCAGCGGAAAATAAATGCACAAATTACTACAAACTGCACAAAAAAATGAACGTAGTACCTGTTGCTTTAGAAGAAATAGTTAACCCTCTCACGGCTGATGAGACCACGTGACACTCGTTGTAACTGGAAAATGTATGGCTTCAACCACTAATTTCTTCAATTTTTTTTAAAAACTTTCCTATTTGGTATATATATGTTGTTAGGCAACTATTCAACAATATAGCATATGTCATTCTACATATATATTATATTGTTAATCATTGTTACTATATACTACATACTATTCGCCATATCTCCCAAACTTATTTACATATTTTGACGAAATAAAGCTAAAATTGAAGAGGAAACCCCTCCATTTTGTACTGTTGCGATAAGGGTCCTTTGCCCTTGAAGAAACATTAAAATTCCTCTTATAACGTTTGTTTCTCTTTTTTAGTTTTTTCAAAATAAAACAGATTCGATTCCATTATATGTGGCTTTGACACACCATACTATGGTTAAGGAATGATAAAAGAGGAATATGTTACTGTGCCATTCAGAAGTACATACAGGGCATTCGTTAATATATGCACTTTCTTCACATTTTGAAAACTAATTTATACTTTCTGTACTACAAGGCTGAATTTTGCATCACCCTGTATATTTTTTCCAAATCTCAATTAAATATGCTAACTAAATGTTCTACACATCATCAGCGGAAAAGAAATGCACAAATTACTACAAAATGCACAAAAAAATGTACTAGTACCTGTTGCTTTAGAAGAAATAGTTAACCCTCTCTCGGCTGATGAGACCACGTGACACTCGTTGTAACTGGAAAATGTATGGCTTCAACTACTAATTTCTTCAATTTTTTTAAAAACTCTCCGATTTGGTATATATATGTTGTTAGGCAACTATTCAACAATATAGCATATGTCATTCTACATATATATTATATTGTTATCCATTGTTACTATATACTACATACTATTCGCCATATCTCCCAAAGTTATTTACATATTTTGACGAAATAAAGTTCAAATTGAAGAGGAAACCCATCCATTTTGTACGGTTGCGATAAGTGTCCTTTGCCCTTGAAGAAACGTTAAAATTCCTCTTATAACGTTTGTTTCTGTTTTTTAGTTTTTTCAAAATAAAACAGATTCGATTCCATTATATGTGGCTTTGACACACCATACTGTGGTTAACGAATGATAAAAGAGGAATATGTTACTGTACCATTCAGAAGTACATACAGGGCATTCGTTAATATATGCACTTTCTTCACATTTTGAAAACAAATTTATACTTTCTGTACTACAAAGCTGAATTTTGCATCACCCTGTATATTTTTTTTAAATCTCAACCAAATATGCTAACTAAATGTTCTACACATCATCAGCGGAAAATAAATGCACAAATTACTACAAACTGCACAAAAAAATGAACGTAGTACCTGTTGCTTTAGAAGAAATAGTTAACCCTCTCACGGCTGATGAGACCACGTGACACTCGTTGTAACTGGAAAAGGTATGGCTTCAACCACTAATTTCTTCAATTTTTTAAAAAACTCTCCGATTTGGTATATATATGTTGTTAGGCAACTATTCAACAATATAGCATATGTCATTCTACATATATATTATATTGTTATCCATTGTTACTATATACTACATACTATTCGCCATATCTCCCAAAGTTATTTACATATTTTGACGAAATAAAGCTAAAATTGAAGAGGAAACCCCTCCATTTTGTCCTGTTGCGAAAAGGGTCCTTTGCCCTTGAAGAAACGTTAAAATTCCTCTTATAACGTTTGTTTCTGTTTTTTAGTTTTTTCAAAATAAAACAGATTCGATTCCATTATATGTGGCTTTGACACACCATACTGTGGTTAACGAATGATAAAAGAGGAATATGTTACTGTACCATTCAGAAGTACATACAGGGCATTCGTTAATATATGCACTTTCTTCACATTTTGAAAACCAATTTATACTTTCTGTTCTACAAAGTTGAATTTTGCATCACCCTGTATATTTTTTCCAAATCTCAACCAAATATGCTAACTAAATGTTCGACACATCATAGTGGGAAAATAAATGCACAAATTACTATAAATTGCACTAAAAAATGAACGTAGTACCTGTTTCTTTAGAAGAAATAGTTAACCCTCTCACGGCTGATGAGACCACGTGACACTCGTTGTAACTGGAAAATATATGGCTTCAACCACTAATTTCTTCATTTTTTTTAAAAAACTCTCCTATTTGGTATATATATGTTGTTAGGCAACTATTCAACAATATAGCATATGTCATTCTACATATATATTATATTGTTATCCATTATTACTATATACTACATACTATTCGCCATATCTCCAAAAGTTATTTACATATTATGACGAAATAAAGCTCAAATTGAAGAGGAAACCCATCCATTTTGTACGGTTGCGATAAGTGTCCTTTGCCCTTGAAGAAACATTAAAATTCCTCTTCTAACGTTTGTTTCTGTTTTTTAGTTTTTTCAAAATAAAACAGATTCGATTCCATTATATGTGGCTTTGACACACCATACTGTGGTTAGCGAATGATAAAAGAGGAATATGTTACTGTGCCATTCAGAAGTACATACAGGGCATTCGTTAATATATGCACTTTCTTCACATTTTGAAAACCAATTTATACTTTCTGTACTACAAAGCTGAATATTGCATCACCCTGTATATTTTTTCCAAATCTCAACCAAATATGCTAACTAAATGTTCTACACATCATCAGCGAAAATAAATGCACAAATTACTACAAACTGCACAAAAAAATGAACGTAGTACCTGTTGCTTTAGAAGAAATAGTTAACCCTCTCACGGCTGATGAGACCACGTGACACTCGTTGTAACTGGAAAATGTATGGCTTCAACCACTAATTTCTTCAATTTTTTTAAAAACTTTCCTATTTGGTATATATATGTTGTTAGGCAACTATTCAACAATATAGCATATGTCATTCTACATACATATTATATTGTTAATCATTGTTACTATATACTACATACTATTCGCCATATCTCCCAAACTTATTTACATATTTTGACGAAATAAAGCTAAAATTGAAGAGGAAACCCCTCCATTTTGTTCTGTTGCGATAAGGGTCCTTTGCCCTTGAAGAAACGTTAAAATTCCTCTTATAACGTTTGTTTCTCTTTTTTAGTTTTTTCAAAATAAAACAGATTCGATTCCATTATATGTGGCTTTGACACACCATACTGTGGTTAACGAATGATAAAAGAGGAATATGTTACTGTACCATTCAGAAGTACATACAGGGCATTCGTTAATATATGCACTTTCTTCACATTTTGAAAACCAATTTATACTTTCTGTACTACAAAGTTGAATTTTGCATCACCCTGTACATTTTTTCCAAATCTCAGCCAAATATGCTAACTAAATGTTCTACACATCATCGTGGGAAAATCAATGCACAAATTACTACAAATTGCACTAAAAAATGAACGTAGTACCTGTTTCTTTAGAAGAAATAGTTAACCCTCTCACGGCTGATGAGACCACGTGACACTCGTTGTAACTGGAAAATATATGGCTTCAACCACTAATTTCTTCATTTTTTTTAAAAAAACTCTCCTATTTGGTATATATATGTTGTTAGGCAACTATTCAACAATATAGCATATGTCATTCTACATATATATTATATTGTTATCCATTGTTACTATATACTACATACTATTCGCCATATCTCCCAAAGTTATTTACATATTTTGACGAAATAAGGCTCAAATTGAAGAGGAAAAACCTCCATTTTGTCCTGTTGCGATAAGGGTCTTTTTCCCTTGAAGAAACGTTAAAGTTCCTCTTCTAACGTTTGCTTCTCTTTTTTAGTTTTTTCAAAATAAAACAGATTCGATTCCATTATATGTGGCTTTGACACACCATACTGTGGTTAGCGAATGATAAAAGAGGAATATGTTACTGTACCATTCAGAAGTACATACAGGGCATTCGTTAATATATGCACTTTCTTCACATTTTGAAAACCAATTTTTACTTTCTGTACTACAAAGCTGAATTTTGCATCACCCTGTATATTTTTTCCAAATCTCAACCAAATATGCTAACTAAATGTTCTACACATCATCATGGGAAACTAATGCACAAATTACTACAAACTGCACTAAAAAATGAACGTAGTACCTGTTGCTTTAGAAGAAATAGTTAACCCTCTCACGGCTGATGAGACCACGTGACACTCGTTGTAACTGGAAAATGTATGGCTTCAACCACTAATTTCTTCAATTTTTTTAAAAAACTTTCCTATTTGGTATATATATGTTGTTAGGCAACTATTCAACAATATAGCATATGTCATTCTACATATATATTATATTGTTAATCATTGTTACTATATACTACATACTATTCGCCATATCTCCCAAACTTATTTACATATTTTGACGAAATAAAGCTAAAATTGAAGAGGAAACCCCTCCATTTTGTACTGTTGCGATAAGGGTCCTTTGCCCTTGAAGAAACATTAAAATTCCTCTTATAACGTTTGTTTCTCTTTTTTAGTTTTTTCAAAATAAAACAGATTCGATTCCATTATATGTGGCTTTGACACACCATACTATGGTTAAGGAATGATAAAAGAGGAATATGTTACTGTGCCATTCAGAAGTACATACAGGGCATTCGTTAATATATGCACTTTCTTCACATTTTGAAAACCAATTTATACTTTCTGTACTACAAGGCTGAATTTTGCATCACCCTGTATATTTTTTTTAAATCTCAACCAAATATGCTAACTAAATGTTCTACACATCATCAGCGGAAAATAAATGCACAAATTACTACAAACTGCACAAAAAAATGAACGTAGTACCTGTTGCTTTAGAAGAAATAGTTAACCCTCTCACGGCAGATGAGACCACGTGACACTCGTTGTAACTGGAAAAGGTATGGCTTCAACCACTAATTTCTTCAATTTTTTAAAAAACTTTCCTATTTGGTATATATATGTTGTTAGGCAACTATTCAACAATATAGCATATGTCATTCTACATATATATTATATTGTTATCCATTGTTACTATATACTACATACTATTCGCCATATCTCCCAAAATTATTTACATATTTTGACGAAATAAAGCTAAAATTGAAGAGCAAACCCCTCCATTTTGTCCTGTTGCGAAAAGGGTCCTTTGCCATTGAAGAAACGTTAAAATTCCTCTTATAACGTTTGTTTCTGTTTTTTAGTTTTTTCAAAATAAAACAGATTCGATTCCATTATATGTGGCTTTGACACACCATACTGTGGTTAACGAATGATAAAAGAGGAATATGTTACTGTACCATTCAGAAGTACATACAGGGCATTCGTTAATATATGCACTTTCTTCACATTTTGAAAACCAATTTATACTTTCTGTACTACAAAGTTGAATTTTGCATCACCCTGTATATTTTTTCCAAATCTCAACCAAATATGCTAACTAAATGTTCTACACATCATCGTGGGAAAATAAATGCACAAATTACTACAAATTGCACTAAAAAATGAACGTAGTACCTGTTTCTTTAGAAGAAATAGTTAACCCTCTCACGGCTGATGAGACCACGTGACACTCGTTGTAACTGGAAAATATATGGCTTCAACCACTAATTTCTTCATTTCTTTTAAAAAAACTCTCCTATTTGGTATATATATGTTGTTAGGCAACTATTCAACAATATAGCATATGTCATTCTACATATATATTATATTGTTATCCATTGTTACTATATACTACATACTATTCGCCATATCTCCCAAAATTATTTACATATTTTAACGAAATAAGGCTCAAATTGAAGAGGAAAAACCTCCATTTTGTCCTGTTGCGATAAGGGTCTTTTTCTTTTGAAGAAACGTTAAAATTCCTCTTCTAACGTTTGCTTCTCTTTTTTAGTTTTTTCAAAATAAAACAGATTCGATTCCATTATATGTGGCTTTGACACACCATACTGTGGTTAGCGAATGATAAAAGAGGAATATGTTACTGTACCATTCAGAAGTACATACAGGGCATTCGTTAATATATGCACTTTCTTCACATTTTGAAAACCAATTTATACTTTCTGTATTACAAAGCTGAATTTTGCATCACCCTGTATATTTTTTCCAAATCTCAACCAAATATGCTAACTAAATGTTCTACACATCATCATTTGAAACTAATGCACAAATTACTACAAACTGCACTAAAAAATGAACGTAGTACCTGTTGCTTTAGAAGAAATAGTTAACCCTCTCACGGCTGATGAGACCACGTGACACTCGTTGTAACTGGAAAATGTATGGCTTCAACTACTAATTTATTCAATTTTTTAAAAAACTCTCCTATTTGGTATATATATGTTCTTAGGAAACTATTCAACAATATAGCATATGTCATTCTACATATATATTATATTGTTATCCATTGTTACTATATACTACATACTATTCGCCATATCTCCCAAAATTATTTACATATTTTAACGAAATAAGGCTCAAATTGAAGAGGAAAAAGCTCCATTTTGTCCTGTTGCGATAATTGTCTCTTGCCCTTGAAGAAACGTTAAAATTCCTCTTATAACGTTTGTTTCTCTTTTTTAGTTTTTTTCAAAATAAAACAGATTCGATTCCATTATATGTGGCTTTGACACACCATACTGTGGTTAACGAATGATAAAAGAGGAATATGTTACTGTACCATTCAGAAGTACGTACAGGGCATTCGTTAATATATGCACTTTCTTCACATTTTGAAAACCAATTTATACTTTCTGTACTACAAAGCTGAATTTTGCATCACACTGTATATTTTTTTCCAAATCTCAACCAAATATGCTAACTAAATGTTCTACACATCATCATGGGAAACTAATGCACAAATTACTACAAACTGCACTAAAAAATGAACGTAGTACCTGTTGCTTTAGAAGAAATAGTTAACCCTCTCACGGCAGATGAGACCACGTGACACTCGTTGTAACTGGAAAATATATGGCTTCAACCACTAATTTCTTCAATTTTTTTAAAAAAACTCTCCTATTTGGTATATATATGTTGTTAGGCAACTATTCAACAATATAGCATATGTCATTCTACATATATATTATATTCTTATCCATTGTTACTATATACTACATACTATTCGCCATATCTCCCAAAGTTATTTACATATTTTGACGAATTAAAGCTAAAATTGAAGAGGAAACCCATCCATTTTGTACGGTTGCGATAAGTGTCCTTTGCCCTTGAAGAAACGTTAAAATTCCTCTTCTAACGTTTGCTTCTCTTTTATAGTTTTTTCAAAATAAAAAAGATTCGATTCCATTATATGTGGCTTTGACACACAATACTGTGGTTAGCGAATGATAAAAGAGGAATATGTTACTGTACCATTCAGAAGTACATACAGGGCATTCGTTAATATATGCACTTTCTTCACATTTTGAAAACCAATTTATACTTTCTGTACTACAAAGCTGAATTTTGCATCACCCTGTATATTTTTTTCCAAATCTCAACCAAATATGCTAACTAAATGTTCTACACATCATCAGCGGAAAATAAATGCACAAATTACTACAAACTGCACAAAAAATTGAACGTAGTACCTATTGCTTTAGAAGAAATAGTTAACCCTCTCACGGCAGATGAGACCACGTGACACTCGTTGTAACTGGAAAATATATGGCTTCAACCACTAATTTCTTCAATTTTTTAAAAAAAACTCTCCTATTTGGTATATATATGTTGTTAGGCAACTATTCAACAATATAGCATATGTCATTCTACATATATATTATATTGTTATCCATTGTTACTATATACTACATACTATTCGCCATATCTCCAAAAGTTATTTACATATTATGACGAAATAAAGCTCAAATTGAAGAGGAAACCCATCCATTTTGTACGGTTGCGATAAGTGTCCTTTGCCCTTGAAGAAACATTAAAATTCCTCTTCTAACGTTTGTTTCTGTTTTTTAGTTTTTTCAAAATAAAACAGATTCGATTCCATTATATGTGGCTTTGACACACCATACTGTGGTTAGCGAATGATAAAAGAGGAATATGTTACTGTGCCATTCAGAAGTACATACAGGGCATTCGTTAATATATGCACTTTCTTCACATTTTGAAAACCAATTTATACTTTCTGTACTACAAAGCTGAATTTTGCATCACCCTGTATATTTTTTCCAAATCTCAACCAAATATGCTAACTAAATGTTCTACACATCATGAGCGGAAAATAAATGCACAAATTACTACAAATTGCACTAAAAAAATGAACGTAGTACCTGTTGCTTTAGAAGAAATAGTTAACCCTCTCACGGCAGATGAGACCACGTGACACTCGTTGTAACTGGAAAATATATGGCTTCAACCACTAATTTCTTCAATTTTTTTAAAAACTTTCCTATTTGGTATATATATGTTGTTAGGCAACTATTCAACAATATAGCATATGTCATTCTACATACATATTATATTGTTATCCATTGTTACAATATACTACATACTATTCGCCATATCTCCCAAACTTATTTACATATTTTGACGAAATAAAGCTAAAATTGAAGAGGAAACCCCTCCATTTTGTTCTGTTGCTATAACGGTCCTTTGCCCTTGAAGAAACGTTAAAATTCCTCTTATAACGTTTGTTTCTGTTTTTTAGTTTTTTTCAAAATAAAACAGATTCGATTCCATTATATGTGGCTTTGACACACCATACTGTGGTTAGCGAATGATAAAAGAGGAATATGTTACTGTACCATTCAGAAGAACATACAGGGCATTCGTTAATATATGCACTTTCTTCACATTTTGAAAACCAATTTTTACTTTCTGTACTACAAAGCTGAATTTTGCATCACCCTGTATATTTTTTCCAAATCTCAACCAAATATGCTAACTAAATGTTCTACACATCATCATGGGAAACTAATGCACAAATTACTACAAAATGCACAAAAAAATGTACTAGTACCTGTTGCTTTAGAAGAAATAGTTAACCCTCTCTCGGCTGATGAGACCACGTGACACTCGTTGTAACTGGAAAATGTATGGCTTCAACTACTAATTTCTTCAATTTTTTTAAAAACTCTCCGATTTGGTATATATATGTTGTTAGGCAACTATTCAACAATATAGCATATGTCATTCTACATATATATTATATTGTTATCCATTGTTACTATATACTACATACTATTCGCCATATCTCCCAAAGTTATTTACATATTTTGACGAAATAAAGCTCAAATTGAAGAGGAAACCCATCCATTTTGTACGGTTGCGATAAGTGTCCTTTGCCCTTGAAGAAACGTTAAAATTCCTCTTATAACGTTTGTTTCTGTTTTTTAGTTTTTTCAAAATAAAACAGATTCGATTCCATTATATGTGGCTTTGACACACAATACTGTGGTTAACGAATGATAAAAGAGGAATATGTTACTCTGCCATTCAGAAGTACATACAGGGCATTCGTTAATATATGCACTTTCTTCACATTTTGAAAACAAATTTATACTTTCTGTACTACAAAGCTGAATTTTGCATCACCCTGTATATTTTTTTTAAATCTCAACCAAATATGCTAACTAAATGTTCTACACATCATCAGCGGAAAATAAATGCACAAATTACTACAAACTGCACAAAAAAATGAACGTAGTACCTGTTGCTTTAGAAGAAATAGTTAACCCTCTCTCGGCTGATGAGACCACGTGACACTCGTTGTAACTGGAAAATGTATGGCTTCAACTACTAATTTCTTCAATTTTTTAAAAAACTCTCCTATTTGGTATATATATGTTGTTAGGCAACTATTCAACAATATAGCATATGTCATTCTACATATATATTATATTGTTATCCATTGTTACTATATACTACATACTATTCGCCATATCTCCCAAAATTATTTACATATTTTGACGAAATAAAGCTAAAATTGAAGAGCAAACCCCTCCATTTTGTCCTGTTGCGAAAAGGGTCCTTTGCCCTTGAAGAAACGTTAAAATTCCTCGTATAACGTTTGTTTCTGTTTTTTAGTTTTTTCAAAATAAAACAGATTCGATTCCATTATATGTGGCTTTGACACACCATACTGTGGTTAACGAATGATAAAAGAGGAATATGTTACTGTACCATTCAGAAGTACATACAGGGTATTCGTTAATATATGCACTTTCTTCACATTTTGAAAACCAATTTATACTTTCTGTACTACAAAGTTGAATTTTGCATCACCCTGTATATTTTTTCCAAATCTCAACCAAATATGCTAACTAAATGTTCTACACATCATCGTGGGAAAATAAATGCACAAATTACTACAAATTGCACTAAAAAATGAACGTAGTACCTGTTTCTTTAGAAGAAATAGTTAACCCTCTCACGGCTGATGAGACCACGTGACACTCGTTGTAACTGGAAAATATATGGCTTCAACCACTAATTTCTTCAATTTTTTTTAAAAAACTCTCCTATTTGGTATATATATGTTGTTAGGCAACTATTCAACAATATAGCATATGTCATTCTACATATATATGATATTGTTATCCATTGTTACTATATACTACATACTATTCGCCATATCTCCCAAAATTATTTACATATTTTAACGAAATAAGGCTCAAATTGAAGAGGAAAAACCTCCATTTTGTCCTGTTGCGATAAGGGTCTTTTTCCCTTGAAGAAACGTTAAAATTCCTCTTCTAACGTTTGCTTCTCTTTTTTAGTTTTTTCAAAATAAAACAGATTCGATTCCATTATATGTGGCTTTGACACACCATACTGTGGTTAGCGAATGATAAAAGAGGAATATGTTACTGTACCATTCAGAAGTACATACAGGGCATTCGTTAATATATGCACTTTCTTCACATTTTGAAAACCAATTTATACTTTCTGTATTACAAAGCTGAATTTTGCATCACCCTGTATATTTTTTCCAAATCTCAACCAAATATGCTAACTAAATGTTCTACACATCATCATTTGAAACTAATGCACAAATTACTACAAACTGCACTAAAAAATGAACGTAGTACCTGTTGCTTTAGAAGAAATAGTTAACCCTCTCACGGCTGATGAGACCACGTGACACTCGTTGTAAATGGAAAATGTATGGCTTCAACTACTAATTTCTTCAATTTTTTAAAAAACTCTCCTATTTGGTATTAATATGTTCTTAGGAAACTATTCAACAATATAGCATATGTCATTCTACATATATATTATATTGTTATCCATTGTTACTATATACTACATACTATTCGCCATATCTCCCAAAATTATTTACATATTTTAACGAAATAAGGCTCAAATTGAAGAGGAAAAAGCTCCATTTTGTCCTGTTGCGATAATGGTCTCTTGCCCTTGAAGAAACGTTAAAATTCCTCTTATAACGTTTGTTTCTCTTTTTTAGTTTTTTTCAAAATAAAACAGATTCGATTCCATTATATGTGGCTTTGACACACCATACTGTGGTTAACGAATGATAAAAGAGGAATATGTTACTGTACCATTCAGAAGTACGTACAGGGCATTCGTTAATATATGCACTTTCTTCACATTTTGAAAACCAATTTATACTTTCTGTACTACAAAGCTGAATTTTGCATCACACTGTATATTTTTTTCCAAATCTCAACCAAATATGCTAACTAAATGTTCTACACATCATCATGGGAAACTAATGCACAAATTACTACAAACTGCACTAAAAAATGAACGTAGTACCTGTTGCTTTAGAAGAAATAGTTAACCCTCTCACGGCAGATGAGACCACGTGACACTCGTTGTAACTGGAAAATATATGGCTTCAACCACTAATTTCTTCAATTTTTTTAAAAAAACTCTCCTATTTGGTATATATATGTTGTTAGGCAACTATTCAACAATATAGCATATGTCATTCTACATATATATTATATTCTTATCCATTGTTACTATATACTACATACTATTCGCCATATCTCCCAAAGTTATTTACATATTTTGACGAAATTACGCTCAAATTGAAGAGGAAACCCATCCATTTTGTACGGTTGCGATAAGTGTCCTTTGCCCTTGAAGAAACGTTAAAATTCCTCTTCTAACGTTTGTTTCTGTTTTTTACTTTTTTCAAAATAAAACAGATTCGATTCCATTATATGTGGCTTTGACACACCATACTGTGGTTAACGAATGATAAAAGAGTAATATGTTACTCTGCCATTCAGAAGTACATACAGGGCATTCGTTAATATATGCACTTTCTTCACATTTTGAAAACCAATTTTTACTTTCTGTACTACAAAGCTGAATTTTGCATCACCCTGTATATTTTTTTTAAATCTCCTCCAAATGTGCTAACTAAATGTTCTACACATCATCAGCGGAAAATAAATGCACAAATTACTACAAACTGCACAAAAAAATGAACGTAGTACCTGTTGCTTCAGAAGAAATAGTTAACCCTCTCACGGCTGATGAGACCACGTGACACTCGTTGTAACTGGAAAATATATGGCTTCAACCACTAATTTCTTCATTTTTTTAAAAAAAACTCTCCTATTTGGTATATATATGTTGTTAGGCAACTATTCAACAATATAGCATATGTCATTCTACATATATATTATATTGTTATCCATTGTTACTATATACTACATACTATTCGCCATATCTCCCAAAATTATTTACATATTTTAACGAAATAAGGCTCAAATTGAAGAGGAAAAAGCTCCATTTTGTCCTGTTGCGATAATGGTCTCTTGCCCTTGAAGAAACGTTAAAATTCCTCTTATAACGTTTGCTTCTCTTTTTTAGTTTTTTCAAAATAAAACAGATTCGATTCCATTATATGTTGCTTTGACACACAATACTGTGGTTAGCGAATGATAAAAGAGGAATATGTTACTGTGCCATTCAGAAGTACATACAGGGCATTCGTTAATATATGCACTTTCTTCACATTTTGAAAACCAATTTATACTTTCTCTACTACAAAGCTGAATTTTGCATCACCCTGTATATTTTTTCCAAATCTCAACCAAATATGCTAACTAAATGTTCTACACATCATCAGCGGAAAATAAATGCACAAATTACTACAAACTGCACAAAAAAATGACCGTAGTACCTGTTGCTTTAGAAGAAATAGTTAACCCTCTCACGGCTGATGAGACCACGTGACACTCGTTGTAACTGGAAAAAGTATGGCATCAACTACCAATTTCTTCAATTTTTTTAAAAACTCTCCTATTTGGTATATATATGTTGTTAGGCAACTATTCTACAATATAGCATATGTCATTCTACATATATATTATATTGTTATCCATTGTTACTATATACTACATACTATTCGCCATATCTCCCAAAGTTATTTACATATTTTGACGAAATTACGCTCAAATTGAAGAGGAAACCCATCCATTTTGTACGGTTGCGATAAGTGTCCTTTGCCCTTGAAGAAACGTTAAAATTCCTCTTCTAACGTTTGTTTCTGTTTTTTACTTTTTTCAAAATAAAACAGATTCGATTCCATTATATGTGGCTTTGACACACCATACTGTGGTTAACGAATGATAAAAGAGTAATATGTTACTCTGCCATTCAGAAGTACATACAGGGCATTCGTTAATATATGCACTTTCTTCACATTTTGAAAACCAATTTTTACTTTCTGTACTACAAAGCTGAATTTTGCATCACCCTGTATATTTTTTTTAAATCTCCTCCAAATGTGCTAACTAAATGTTCTACACATCATCAGCGGAAAATAAATGCACAAATTACTACAAACTGCACAAAAAAATGAACGTAGTACCTGTTGCTTCAGAAGAAATAGTTAACCCTCTCACGGCTGATGAGACCACGTGACACTCGTTGTAACTGGAAAATATATGGCTTCAACCACTAATTTCTTCATTTTTTTAAAAAAAACTCTCCTATTTGGTATATATATGTTGTTAGGCAACTATTCAACAATATAGCATATGTCATTCTACATATATATTATATTGTTATCCATTGTTACTATATACTACATACTATTCGCCATATCTCCCAAAATTATTTACATATTATAACGAAATAAGTCTCAAATTGAAGAGGAAAAACCTCCATTTTGTCCTGTTGCGATAAGGGTCTTTTTCCCTTGAAGAAACGTTAAAATTCCTCTTCTAACGTTTGCTTCTCTTTTTTAGTTTTTTCAAAATAAAACAGATTCGATTCCATTATATGTGGCTTTGACACACCATACTGTGGTTAGCGAACGATAAAAGAGGAATATGTTACTGTACCATTCAGAAGTACATACAGGGCATTCGTTAATATATGCACTTTCTTCACATTTTGAAAACCAATTTATACTTTCTGTACTACAAAGCTGAATTTTGCATCACCCTGTATATTTTTTTCCAAATCTCAACCAAATATGCTAACTAAATGTTCTACACATCATCAGCGGAAAATAAATGCACAAATTACTACAAACTGCACAAAAAATTGAACGTAGTACCTATTGCTTTAGAAGAAATAGTTAACCCTCTCACGGCAGATGAGACCACGTGACACTCGTTGTAACTGGAAAATATATGGCTTCAACCACTAATTTCTTCAATTTTTTTTAAAAAAACTCTCCTATTTGGTATATATATGTTGTTAGGCAACTATTCAACAATATAGCATATGTCATTCTACATATATATTATATTGTTATCCATTGTTACTATATACTACATACTATTCGCCATATCTCCAAAAGTTATTTACATATTATGACGAAATAAAGCTCAAATTGAAGAGGAAACCCATCCATTTTGTACGGTTGCGATAAGTGTCCTTTGCCCTTGAAGGAACGTTAAAATTCCTCTTCTAACGTTTGTTTCTGTTTTTTAGTTTTTTCAAAATAAAACAGATTCGATTCCATTATATGTGGCTTTGACACACCATACTGTGGTTAGCGAATGATAAAAGAGGAATATGTTACTCTGCCATTCAGAAGTACATACAGGGCATTCGTTAATATATGCACTTTCTTCACATTTTGAAAACCAATTTATACTTTCTGTACTACAAAGTTGAATTTTGCATCACCCTGTATATTTTTTCCAAATCTCAGCCAAATATGCTAACTAAATGTTCTACACATCATCGTGGGAAAATCAATGCACAAATTACTACAAATTGCACTAAAAAATGAACGTAGTACCTGTTTCTTTAGAAGAAATAGTTAACCCTCTCACGGCTGATGAGACCACGTGACACTCGTTGTAACTCGAAAATATATGGCTTCAACCACTAATTTCTTCATTTTTTAAAAAAAACTCTCCTATTTGGTATATATATGTTGTTAGGCAACTATTCAACAATATAGCATATGTCATTCTACATATATATTATATTGTTATCCATTCTTACTATATACTACATACTATTCGCCATATCTGCCAAATTTATTTACATATTTTAACGAAATAAGGCTCAAATTGAAAAGGAAAAACCTCCATTTTGTCCTGTTGCGATAAGGGTCTTTTTCCCTTGAAGAAACGTTAAAGTTCCTCTTCTAACGTTTGCTTCTCTTTTTTAGTTTTTTCAAAATAAAACAGATTCGATTCCATTATATGTGGCTTTGACACACCATACTGTGGTTAGCGAATGATAAAAGAGGAATATGTTACTGTACCATTCAGAAGTACATACAGGGCATTCGTTAATATATGCACTTTCTTCACATTTTGAAAACCAATTTATACTTTCTGTACTACAAAGCTGAATTTTGCATCACCCTGTATATTTTTTCCAAATCTCAACCAAATATGGTAACTAAATGTTCTACACATCATCATGGGAAACTAATGCACAAATTACTACAAACTGCACTAAAAAATGAACGTAGTACCTGTTTCTTTAGAAGAAATAGTTAACCCTCTCACGGCTGATGAGACCACGTGACACTCGTTGTAACTGGAAAATGTATGGCTTCAACCACTAATTTCTTCAATTTTTTTTAAAAACTTTCCTATTTGGTATATATATGTTGTTAGGCAACTATTCAACAATATAGCATATGTCATTCTACATATATATTATATTGTTAATCATTGTTACACTATACTACATACTATTCGCCATATCTCCGAAACTTATTTACATATTTTGACGAAATAAAGCTAAAATTGAAGAGGAAACCCCTCCATTTTGTACTGTTGCGACAAGGGTCCTTTGTCCTTGAAGAAACATTAAAATTCCTCTTATAACGTTTGTTTCTCTTTTTTAGTTTTTTCAAAATAAAACAGATTCGATTCCATTATATGTGGCTTTGACACACCATACTATGGTTAAGGAATGATAAAAGAGGAATATGTTACTGTGCCATTCAGAAGTACATACAGGGCATTCGTTAATATATGCACTTTCTTCACATTTTGAAAACCAATTTATACTTTCTGTACTACAAGGCTGAATTTTGCATCACCCTGTATATTTTTTCCAAAAACTCAATTAAATATGCTAACTAAATGTTCTACACATCATCAGCGGAAAAGAAATGCACAAATTACTACAAAATGCACAAAAAAATGTACTAGTACCTGTTGCTTTAGAAGAAATAGTTAACCCTCTCTCGGCTGATGAGACCACGTGACACTCGTTGTAACTGGAAAATGTATGGCTTCAACTACTAATTTCTTCAATTTTTTTAAAAACTCTCCGATTTGGTATATATATGTTGTTAGGCAACTATTCAACAATATAGCATATGTCATTCTACATATATATTATATTCTTATCCATTGTTATTATATACTACATACTATTCGCCATATCTCCCAAAGTTATTTACATATTTTGACGAATTAAAGCTAAAATTGAAGAGGAAACCCCTCCATTTTGTACTGTTGCGATAAGGGTCCTTTGCCCTTGAAGAAACATTAAAATTCCTCTTATAACGTTTGTTTCTCTTTTTTAGTTTTTTCAAAATAAAACAGATTCGATTCCATTATATGTGGCTTTGACACACCATACTGTGGTTAACGAATGATAAAAGAGGAATATGTTACTGTACCATTCAGAAGTACGTACAGGGCATTCGTTAATATATGCACTTTCTTCACATTTTGAAAATCAATTTATACTTTCTGTACTACAAAGCTGAATTTTGCATCACCCTGTATATTTTTTTTAAATCTCAACCAAATATGCTAACTAAATGTTCTACACATCATCATGGGAAACTAATGCACAAATTACTACAAACTGCACTAAAAAATGAACGTAGTACCTGTTTCTTTAGAAGAAATAGTTAACCCTCTCACGGCTGATGAGACCACGTGACACTCGTTGTAACTGGAAAATGTATGGCTTCAACCACTAATTTCTTCAATTTTTTTTAAAAACTTTCCTATTTGGTATATATATGTTGTTAGGCAACTATTCAACAATATAGCATATGTCATTCTACATATATATTATATTGTTAATCATTGTTACTATATACTACATACTATTCGCCATATCTCCCAAACTTATTTACATATTTTGACGAAATAAAGCTAAAATTGAAGAGGAAACCCCCCTATTTTGTACTGTTGCGATAAGGGTCCTTTGCCCTTGAAGAAACATTAAAATTCCTCTTATAACGTTTGTTTCTCTTTTTTAGTTTTTTCAAAATAAAACAGATTCGATTCCATTATATGTGGCTTTGACACACCATACTATGGTTAAGGAATGATAAAAGAGGAATATGTTACTGTGCCATTCAGAAGTACATACAGGGCATTCGTTAATATATGCACTTTCTTCACATTTTGAAAACCAATTTATACTTTCTGTACTACAAGGCTGAATTTTGCGTCACCCTGTATATTTTTTCCAAATCTGAATTAAATATGCTAACTAAATGTTCTACACATCATCAGCGGAAAAGAAATGCACAAATTACTACAAAATGCACAAAAAAATGTACTAGTACCTGTTGCTTTAGAAGAAATAGTTAACCCTCTCTCGGCTGATGAGACCACGTGACACTCGTTGTAACTGGAAAATGTATGGCTTCAACTACTAATTTCTTCAATTTTTTTAAAAACTCTCCGATTTGGTATATATATGTTGTTAGGCAACTATTCAACAATATAGCATATGTCATTCTACATATATATTATATTCTTATCCATTGTTACTATATACTACATACTATTCGCCATATCTGCCAAATTTATTTACATATTTTAACGAAATAAGGCTCAAATTGAAGAGGAAAAACCTCCATTTTGTCCTGTTGCGATAAGGGTCTTTTTCCCTTGAAGAAACGTTAAAGTTCCTCTTCTAACGTTTGCTTCTCTTTTTTAGTTTTTTCAAAATAAAACAGATTCGATTCCATTATATGTGGCTTTGACACACCATACTGTGGTTAGCGAATGATAAAAGAGGAATATGTTACTGTACCATTCAGAAGTACATACAGGGCATTCGTTAATATATGCACTTTCTTCACATTTTGAAAACCAATTTATACTTTCTGTACTACAAAGCTGAATTTTGCATCACCCTGTATATTTTTTCCAAATCTCAACCAAATATGGTAACTAAATGTTCTACACATCATCATGGGAAACTAATGCACAAATTACTACAAACTGCACTAAAAAATGAACGTAGTACCTGTTTCTTTAGAAGAAATAGTTAACCCTCTCACGGCTGATGAGACCACGTGACACTCGTTGTAACTGGAAAATGTATGGCTTCAACCACTAATTTCTTCAATTTTTTTTAAAAACTTTCCTATTTGGTATATATATGTTGTTAGGCAACTATTCAACAATATAGCATATGTCATTCTACATATATATTATATTGTTAATCATTGTTACACTATACTACATACTATTCGCCATATCTCCGAAACTTATTTACATATTTTGACGAAATAAAGCTAAAATTGAAGAGGAAACCCCTCCATTTTGTACTGTTGCGACAAGGGTCCTTTGTCCTTGAAGAAACATTAAAATTCCTCTTATAACGTTTGTTTCTCTTTTTTAGTTTTTTCAAAATAAAACAGATTCGATTCCATTATATGTGGCTTTGACACACCATACTATGGTTAAGGAATGATAAAAGAGGAATATGTTACTGTGCCATTCAGAAGTACATACAGGGCATTCGTTAATATATGCACTTTCTTCACATTTTGAAAACCAATTTATACTTTCTGTACTACAAGGCTGAATTTTTTTCATCACCCTGTATATTTTTTCCAAAAACTCAATTAAATATGCTAACTAAATGTTCTACACATCATCAGCGGAAAAGAAATGCACAAATTACTACAAAATGCACAAAAAAATGTACTAGTACCTGTTGCTTTAGAAGAAATAGTTAACCCTCTCTCGGCTGATGAGACCACGTGACACTCGTTGTAACTGGAAAATGTATGGCTTCAACTACTAATTTCTTCAATTTTTTTAAAAACTCTCCGATTTGGTATATATATGTTGTTAGGCAACTATTCAACAATATAGCATATGTCATTCTACATATATATTATATTCTTATCCATTGTTATTATATACTACATACTATTCGCCATATCTCCCAAAGTTATTTACATATTTTGACGAATTAAAGCTAAAATTGAAGAGGAAACCCCTCCATTTTGTACTGTTGCGATAAGGGTCCTTTGCCCTTGAAGAAACATTAAAATTCCTCTTATAACGTTTGTTTCTCTTTTTTAGTTTTTTCAAAATAAAACAGATTCGATTCCATTATATGTGGCTTTGACACACCATACTGTGGTTAACGAATGATAAAAGAGGAATATGTTACTGTACCATTCAGAAGTACGTACAGGGCATTCGTTAATATATGCACTTTCTTCACATTTTGAAAATCAATTTATACTTTCTGTACTACAAAGCTGAATTTTGCATCACCCTGTATATTTTTTTTAAATCTCAACCAAATATGCTAACTAAATGTTCTACACATCATCATGGGAAACTAATGCACAAATTACTACAAACTGCACTAAAAAATGAACGTAGTACCTGTTTCTTTAGAAGAAATAGTTAACCCTCTCACGGCTGATGAGACCACGTGACACTCGTTGTAACTGGAAAATGTATGGCTTCAACCACTAATTTCTTCAATTTTTTTTAAAAACTTTCCTATTTGGTATATATATGTTGTTAGGCAACTATTCAACAATATAGCATATGTCATTCTACATATATATTATATTGTTAATCATTGTTACTATATACTACATACTATTCGCCATATCTCCCAAACTTATTTACATATTTTGACGAAATAAAGCTAAAATTGAAGAGGAAACCCCCCTATTTTGTACTGTTGCGATAAGGGTCCTTTGCCCTTGAAGAAACATTAAAATTCCTCTTATAACGTTTGTTTCTCTTTTTTAGTTTTTTCAAAATAAAACAGATTCGATTCCATTATATGTGGCTTTGACACACCATACTATGGTTAAGGAATGATAAAAGAGGAATATGTTACTGTGCCATTCAGAAGTACATACAGGGCATTCGTTAATATATGCACTTTCTTCACATTTTGAAAACCAATTTATACTTTCTGTACTACAAGGCTGAATTTTGCGTCACCCTGTATATTTTTTCCAAATCTGAATTAAATATGCTAACTAAATGTTCTACACATCATCAGCGGAAAAGAAATGCACAAATTACTACAAAATGCACAAAAAAATGTACTAGTACCTGTTGCTTTAGAAGAAATAGTTAACCCTCTCTCGGCTGATGAGACCACGTGACACTCGTTGTAACTGGAAAATGTATGGCTTCAACTACTAATTTCTTCAATTTTTTTAAAAACTCTCCGATTTGGTATATATATGTTGTTAGGCAACTATTCAACAATATAGCATATGTCATTCTACATATATATTATATTCTTATCCATTGTTACTATATACTACATACTATTCGCCATATCTCCCAAAGTTATTTACATATTTTGACGAATTAAAGCTCAAATTGAAGAGGAAACCCCTCCATTTTGTACTGTTGCGATAAGGGTCCTTTGCCCTTGAAGAAACATTAAAATTCCTCTTATAACGTTTGTTTCTCTTTTTTAGTTTTTTCAAAATAAAACAGATTCGATTCCATTATATGTGGCTTTGACACACCATACTGTGCTTAACGAATGATAAAAGAGGAATATGTTACTGTACCATTCAGAAGTACGTACAGGGCATTCGTTAATATATGCACTTTCTTCACATTTTGAAAACCAATTTATACTTTCTGCACTACAAAGCTGAATATTGCATCACCCTGTATATTTTTTCCAAATCTCAACCAAATATGCTAACTAAATGTTCTACACATCATCAGCGTAAAATAAATGCACAAATTACTACAAACTGCACAAAAAAATGAACGTAGTACCTGTTGCTTTAGAAGAAATAGTTAACCCTCTCACGGCTGATGAGACCACGTGACACTCGTTGTAACTGGAAAATGTATGGCATCAACTACTAATTTCTTCAATTTTTTTAAAAACTCTCCTATTTGGTATATATATGTTGTTAGGCAATTATTCTACAATATAGCATATGTCATTCTGCATATATATTATATTGTTATCCATTGTTACTATATACTACATACTATTCGCCATATCTCCAAAGTTATTTACATATTTTGACGAAATTAAGCTCAAATTGAAGAGGAAACCCATCCATTTTGTACGGTTGCGATAAGTGTCCTTTGCCCTTGAAGAAAAGTTAAAATTCCTCTTCTAACGTTTGTTTCTGTTTTTTACTTTTTTCAAAATAAAACAGATTCGATTCCATTATATGTGGCTTTGACACACCATACTGTGGTTAACGAATGATAAAAGAGGAATATGTTACTCTGCCATTCAGAAGTACATACAGGGCATTCGTTAATATATGCACTTTCTTCACATTTTGAAAACCAATTTATACTTTCTGTACTACAAAGCTGAATTTTGCATCACCCTGTATATTTTTTTTAAATCTCAACCAAATGTGCTAACTAAATGTTCTACACATCATCAGCGGAAAATAAATGCACAAATTACTACAAACTGCACAAAAAAATGAACGTAGTACCTGTTGCTACAGAAGAAATAGTTAACCCTCTCACGGCTGATGAGACCACGTGACACTCGTTGTAACTGGAAAATGTATGGCTTCAACCACTAATTTCTTCAATTTTTTAAAAAACTTTCCTATTTGGTATATATATGTTGTTAGGCAACTATTCAACAATATAGCATATGTCATTCTACATATATATTATATTGTTATCCATTGTTACTATATACTACATACTATTCGCCATATCTCCGAAAATTATTTACATATTTTGACGAAATAAAGCTAAAATTGAAGAGGAAACCCCTCCATTTTGTCCTGTTGCGAAAAGGGTCCTTTGCCCTTGAAGAAACGTTAAAATTCCTCTTATAACGTTTGTTTCTCTTTTTTAGTTTTTTCAAAATAAAACAGATTCGATTCCATTATATGTGGCTTTGACACACCATACTGTGGTTAACGAATGACAAAAGAGGAATATGTTACTGTACCATTCAGAAGTACATACAGGGCATTCGTTAATATATGCACTTTCTTCACATTTTGAAAACCAATTTATACTTTCTGTACTACAAAGTTGAATTTTGCATCACCCTGTATATTTTTTCCAAATCTCAACCAAATATGCTAACTAAATGTTCTACACATCATAGTGGGAAAATAAATGCACAAATTACTATAAATTGCACTAAAAAATGAACGTAGTACCTGTTTCTTTAGAAGAAATAGTTAACCCTCTCACGGCTGATGAGACCACGTGACACTCGTTGTAACTGGAAAATATATGGCTTCAACCACTAATTTCTTCATTTTTTTTAAAAAAACTCTCCTATTTGGTATATATATGTTGTTAGGCAACTATTCAACAATATAGCATATGTCATTCTACATATATATTATATTGTTATCCATTGTTACTATATACTACATACTATTCGCCATATCTCCCAAAATTATTTACATATTATAACGAAATAAGTCTCAAATTGAAGAGGAAAAACCTCCATTTTGTCCTGTTGCGATAAGGGTCTTTTTCCCTTGAAGAAACGTTAAAATTCCTCTTCTAACGTTTGCTTCTCTTTTTTAATTTTTTCAAAATAAAACAGATTCGATTCCATTATACGTGGCTTTGACACACCATACTGAGGTTAGCGAATGATAAAAGAGGAATATGTTACTGTACCATTCAGAAATACATACAGGGCATTCGTTAATATATGCACTTTCTTCACATTTTGAAAACCAATTTATACTTTCTGTACTACAAAGCTGAATTTTGCATCACCCTGTATATTTTTTTCCAAATCTCAACCAAATATGCTAACTAAATGTTCTACACATCATCAGCGGAAAATAAATGCACAAATTACTACAAACTGCACAAAAAATTGAACGTAGTACCTATTGCTTTAGAAGAAATAGTTAACCTTCTCACGGCAGATGAGACCACGTGACACTCGTTGTAACTGGAAAATATATGGCTTCAACCACTAATTTCTTCCATTTTTTTAAAAAAACTCTCCTATTTGGTATATATATGTTGTTAGGCAACTATTCAACAATATAGCATATGTCATTCTACATATATATTATATTGTTATCCATTGTTACTATATACTACATACTATTCGCCATATCTCCAAAAGTTATTTACATATTATGACGAAATAAAGCTCAAATTGGAGAGGAAACCCATCCATTTTGTACGGTTGCGATAAGTGTCCTTTGCCCTTGAAGAAACGTTAAAATTCCTCTTATAACGTTTGTTTCTGTTTTTTAGTTTTTTCAAAATAAAACAGATTCGATTCCATTATATGTGGCTTTGAAACACCATACTGTGGTTAGCGAATGATAAAAGAGGAATATGTTACTGTGCCATTCAGAAGTACATACAGGGCATTCGTTAATATATGCACTTTCTTCACATTTTGAAAACCAATTTATACTTTCTGTACTACAAAGCTGAATTTTGCATCACCCTTTATATTTTTTTCCAAATCTCAACCAAATATGCTAACTAAATGTTCTACACATCATCAGCGGAAAATAAATGCACAAATTACTACAAACTGCACAAAAAAATGAACGTAGTACATGTTGCTTTAGAAGAAATAGTTAACCCTCTCACGGCTGATGAGACCACGTGACACTCGTTGTAACTGGAAAATGTATGGCTTCAACCACTAATTTCTTCAATTTTTTTAAAAACTTTCCTATTTGGTATATATATGTTGTTAGGCAACTATTCAACAATATAGCATATGTCATTCTACATACATATTATATTGTTATCCATTGTTACTATATACTACATACTATTCGCCATATCTCCCAAACTTATTTATATATTTTGACGAAATAAAGCTAAAATTGAAGAGGAAACCCCTCCATTTTGTTCTGTTGCTATAACGGTCCTTTGCCCTTGAAGAAACGTTTAAATTTCTCTTATAACCTTTGTTTCTGTTTTTTAGTTTTTTTCAAAATAAAACAGATTCGATTCCATTATATGTGGCTTTGACACACCATACTGTGGTTAACGAATGATAAAAGAGGAATATGTTACTGTACCATTCAGAAGTACATACAGGGCATTCGTTAATATATGCACTTTCTTCACATTTTGAAAACCAATTTATACTTTCTGTACTACAAAGTTGAATTTTGCATCACCCTGTACATTTTTTCCAAATCTCAGCCAAATATGCTAACTAAATGTTCTACACATCATCGTGGGAAAATCAATGCACAAATTACTACAAATTGCACTAAAAAATGAACGTAGTACCTGTTTCTTTAGAAGAAATAGTTAACCCTCTCACGGCTGATGAGACCACGTGACACTCGTTGTAACTGGAAAATATATGGCTTCAACCACTAATTTCTTCATTTTTTTTAAAAAAACTCTCCTCTTTGGTATATATATGTTGTTAGGCAACTATTCAACAATATAGCATATGTCATTCTACATATATCTTATATTGTTATCCATTCTTACTATATACTACATACTATTCGCCATATCTGCCAAATTTATTTACATATTTTAACGAAATAAGGCTCAAATTGAAGAGGAAAAACCTCCATTTTGTCCTGTTGCGATAAGGGTCTTTTTCCCTTGAAGAAACGTTAAAGTTCCTCTTCTAACGTTTGCTTCTCTTTTTTAGTTTTTTCAAAATAAAACAGATTCGATTCCATTATATGTGGCTTTGACACACCATACTGTGGTTAGCGAATGATAAAAGAGGAATATGTTACTGTACCATTCAGAAGAACATACAGGGCATTCGTTAATATATGCACTTTCTTCACATTTTGAAAACCAATTTTTACTTTCTGTACTACAAAGCTGAATTTTGCATCACCCTGTATATTTTTTCCAAATCTCAACCAAATATGCTAACTAAATGTTCTACACATCATCATGGGAAACTAATGCACAAATTACTACAAACTGCACTAAAAAATGAACGTAGTACCTGTTGCTTTAGAAGAAATAGTTAACCCTCTCACGGCTGATGAGACCACGTGACACTCGTTGTAACTGGAAAATGTATGGCTTCAACCACTAATTTCTTCAATTTTTTTTAAAAACTTTCCTATTTGGTATATATATGTTGTTAGGCAACTATTCAACAATATAGCATATGTCATTCTACATATATATTATATTGTTAATCATTGTTACTATATACTACATACTATTCGCCATATCTCCCAAACTTATTTACATATTTTGACGAAATAAAGCTAAAATTGAAGAGGAAACCCCTTCATTTTGTACGGTTTCGATAAGGGTCCTTTGCCCTTGAAGAAACATTAAAATTCCTCTTATAACGTTTGTTTCTCTTTTTTAGTTTTTTCAAAATAAAACAGATTCTATTCCATTATATGTGGCTTTGACACACCATACTATGGTTAAGGAATGATAAAAGAGGAATATGTTACTGTGCCATTCAGAAGTACATACAGGGCATTCGTTAATATATGCACTTTCTTCACATTTTGAAAACCAATTTATACTTTCTGTACTACAAGGCTGAATTTTGCATCACCCTGTATATTTTTTCCAAATCTCAATTAAATATGCTAACTAAATGTTCTACACATCATCAGCGGAAAAGAAATGCACAAATTACTACAAAATGCACAAAAAAATGTACTAGTACCTGTTGCTTTAGAAGAAATAGTTAACCCTCTCTCGGCTGATGAGACCACGTGACACTCGTTGTAACTGGAAAATGTATGGCTTCAACTACTAATTTCTTCAATTTTTTTAAAAACTCTCCGATTTGGTATATATATGTTGTTAGGCAACTATTCAACAATATAGCATATGTCATTCTACATATATATTATATTGTTATCCATTGTTACTATATACTACATACTATTCGCCATATCTCCCAAAGTTATTTACATATTTTGACGAAATAAAGCTCAAATTGAAGAGGAAACCCATCCATTTTGTACGGTTGCGATAAGTGTCCTTTGCCCTTGAAGAAACGTTAAAATTCCTCTTATAACGTTTGTTTCTGTTTTTTAGTTTTTTCAAAATAAAACAGATTCGATTCCATTATATGTGGCTTTGACACACCATACTGTGGTTAACGAATGATAAAAGAGGAATATGTTACTGTGCCATTCAGAAGTACATACAGGGCATTCGTTAATATATGCACTTTCTTCACATTTTGAAAACAAATTTATACTTTCTGTACTACAAAGCTGAATTTTGCATCACCCTGTATATTTTTTTTTTAAATCTCAACCAAATATGCTAACTAAATGTTCTACACATCATCAGCGGAAAATAAATGCACAAATTACTACAAAATGCACAAAAAAATGAACTAGTACCTGTTGCTTTAGAAGAAATAGTTAACCCTCTAACGGCTGATGAGACCACGTGACACTCGTTGTAACTGGAAAATGTATGGCTTCAACTACTAACTTCTTAAATTTTTTTAAAAACTCTCCTATTTGGTATATATATGTTGTTAGGCAACTATTCAACAATATAGCATATGTCATTCTACATATATATTATATTGTTATCCATTGTTACTATATACTACATACTATTCGCCATATCTCCCAAAATTATTTACATATTTTAACGAAATAAGGTTCAAATTGAAGAGGAAAAACCTCCATTTTGTCCTGTTGCGATAAGGGTCTTTTGCTTTTGAAGAAACGTTAAAATTCCTCTTCTAACGTTTGTTTCTCTTTTTTAGTTTTTTCAAAATAAAACAGATTCGATTCCATTATATGTGGCTTTGACACACCATACTGTGGTTAACGAATGATAAAAGAGGAATATGTTACTGTACCATTCAGAAGTACGTACAGGGCATTCGTTAATATATGCACTTTCTTCACATTTTGAAAACCAATTTATACTTTCTGCACTACAAAGCTGAATTTTGCATCACCCTGTATATTTTTTCCAAATCTCAACCAAATATGCTAACTAAATGTTCTACACATCATCAGCGGAAAAGAAATGCACAAATTACTACAAACTGCACAAAAAAATGAACGTAGTACCTGTTGCTTTAGAAGAAATAGTTAAACCTCTCACGGCTGATGAGACCACGTGACACTCGTTGTAACTGGAAAATGTATGGCATCAACTACTAATTTCTTCAATTTTTTAAAAAACTCTCCTATTTGGTATATATATGTTGTTAGGCAACTATTCTACAATATAGCATATGTCATTCTACATATATATTATATTGTTATCCATTGTTACTATATACTACATACTATTCGCCATATCTCCCAAAATTATTTACATATTTTAACGAAATAAGGCTCAAATTGAAGAGGAAAAACCTCCATTTTGTCCTGTTGCGATAAGGGTCTTTTGCTTTTGAAGAAACGTTAAAATTCCTCTCTAACGTTTGTTTCTCTTTTTTAGTTTTTTCAAAATAAAACAGATTCGATTCCATTATATGTGGCTTTGACACACCATACTGTGGTTAACGAATGATAAAAGAGTAATATGTTACTCTGCCATTCAGAAGTACATACAGGGCATTCGTTAATATATGCACTTTCTTCACATTTTGAAAACCAATTTTTACTTTCTGTACTACAAAGCTGAATTTTGCATCACCCTGTATATTTTTTTTAAATCTCAACCAAATATGCTAACTAAATGTTCTACACATCATCAGCGGAAAATAAATGCACAAATTACTACAAACTGCACAAAAAAATGAACGTAGTACCTGTTGCTTCAGAAGAAATAGTTAACCCTCTCACGGCTGATGAGACCACGTGACACTCGTTGTAACTGGAAAATATATGGCTTCAACCACTAATTTCTTCATTTTTTTAAAGAAAACTCTCCTATTTGGTATATATATGTTGTTAGGCAACTATTCAACAATATAGCATATGTCATTCTACATATATATTATATTGTTATCCATTGTTACTATATACTACATACTATTCGCCATATCTCCCAAAATTATTTACATATTATAACGAAATAAGTCTCAAATTGAAGAGGAAAAACCTCCATTTTGTCCTGTTGCGATAAGGGTCTTTTTCCCTTGAAGAAACGTTAAAATTCCTCTTCTAACGTTTGCTTCTCTTTTTTAGTTTTTTCAAAATAAAACAGATTCGATTCCATTATATGTAGCTTTGACACACCATACTGTGGTTAGCGAATGATAAAAGAGGAATATGTTACTGTACCATTCAGAAGTACATACAGGGCATTCGTTAATATATGCACTTTCTTCACATTTTGAAAACCAATTTATACTTTCTGTACTACAAAGCTGAATTTTGCATCACCCTGTATATTTTTTCCAAATCTCAACCAAATATGCTAACTAAATGTTCTACACATCATCAGCGGAAAATAAATGCACAAATTACTACAAACTGCACTAAAAAATGAACGTAGTACCTGTTTCTTTAGAAGAAATAGTTAACCCTCTCACGGCTGATGAGACCACGTGACACTCGTTGTAAGTGGAAAATGTATGGCTTCAACCACTAATTTCTTGAATTTTTTTTAAAAACTTTCCTATTTGGTATATATATGTTGTTAGGCAACTATTCAACAATATAGCATATGTCATTCTACATATATATTATATTGTTAATCATTGTTACTATATACTACATACTATTCGCCATATCTCCCAAACTTATTTACATATTTTGACGAAATAAAGCTAAAATTGAAGAGGAGACCCCTCCATTTTGTACTGTTGCGATAAGGGTCCTTTGCCCTTGAAGAAACATTAAAATTCCTCTTATAACGTTTGTTTCTCTTTTTTAGTTTTTTCAAAATAAAACAGATTCGATTCCATTATATGTGGCTTTGACACACCATACTATGGTTAAGGAATGATAAAAGAGGAATATGTTACTGTGCCATTCAGAAGTGCATACAGGGCATTCGTTAATATATGCACTTTCTTCACATTTTGAAAACCAATTTATACTTTCTTTACTACAAGGCTGAATTTTGCATCACCCTGTATATTTTTTCCAAATCTCAATTAAATATGCTAACTAAATGTTCTACACATCATCAGCGGAAAAGAAATGCACAAATTACTACAAAATGCACAAAAAAAATGTACTAGTACCTGTTGCTTTAGAAGAAATAGTTAACCCTCTCTCGGCTGATGAGACCACGTGACACTCGTTGTAACTGGAAAATGTATGGCTTCAATTACTAATTTCTTCAATTTTTTTAAAAACTCTCCGATTTGGTATATATATGTTGTTAGGCAACTATTCAACAATATAGCATATGTCATTCTACATATATATTATATTCTTATCCATTGTTACTATATACTACATACTATTCACCATATCTCCCAAAGTTATTTACATATTTTGACGAATTAAAGCTCAAATTGAAGAGGAAACCCCTCCATTTTGTACTGTTGCGATAAGGGTCCTTTGCCCTTGAAGAAACATTAAAATTCCTCTTATAACGTTTGTTTCTCTTTTTTAGTTTTTTCAAAATAAAACAGATTCGATTCCATTATATGTGGCTTTGACACACCATACTGTGGTTAACGAATGATAAAAGAGGAATATGTTACTGTACCATTCAGTAGTACGTACAGGGCTTTCGTTAATATATGCACTTTCTTCACATTTTGAAAACCAATTTATACTTTCTGCACTACAAAGCTGAATTTTGCATCACCCTGTATATTTTTTCCAAATCTCAACCAAATATGCTAACTAAATGTTCTACACATCATCAGCGGAAAATAAATGCACAAATTACTACAAACTGCACAAAAAAATGAACGTAGTACCTGTTGCTTTAGAAGAAATAGTTAACCCTCTCACGGCTGATGAGACCACGTGACACTCGTTGTAACTGGAAAATGTATGGCATCAACTACTAATTTCTTCAATTTTTTTAAAAACTTTCCTATTTGGTATATATATGTTGTTAGGCAACTATTCTACAATATAGCATATGTCATTCTACATATATATTATATTGTTATCCATTGTTACTATATACTACATACTATTCGCCATATCTCCCAAAGTTATTTACATATTTTGACGAAATTAAGCTCAAATTGAAGAGGAAACCCATCCATTTTGTACGGTTGCGATAAGTGTCCTTTGCCCTTGAAGAAACGTTAAAATTCCTCTTATAACGTTTGTTTCTGTTTTTTACTTTTTTCAAAATAAAACAGATTCGATTCCATTATATGTGGCTTTGACACACCATACTGTGGTTAACGAATGATAAAAGAGGAATATGTTACTCTGCCATTCAGAAGTACATACAGGGCATTCGTTAATATATGCACTTTCTTCACATTTTGAAAACCAATTTATACTTTCTGTACTACAAAGCTGAATTTTGCATCACCCTGTATATTTTTCTTAAATCTCAACCAAATGTGCTAACTAAATGTTCTACACATCATCAGCGGAAAATAAATGCACAAATTACTACAAACTGCACAAAAAAATGAACGTAGTACCTGTTGCTTCAGAAGAAATAGTTAACCCTCTCACGGCTGATGAGACCACGTGACACTCGTTGTAACTGGAAAATGTATGGCTTCAACCACTAATTTCTTCAATTTTTTAAAAAACTTTCCTATTTGGTATATATATGTTGTTAGGCAACTATTCAACAATATAGCATATGTCATTCTACATATATATTATATTGTTATCCATTGTTACTATATACTACATACTATTCGCCATATCTCCGAAAATTATTTACATATTTTGACGAAATAAAGCTAAAATTGAAGAGGAAACCCCTCCATTTTGTCCTGTTGCGAAAAGGGTCCTTTGCCCTTGAAGAAACGTTAAAATTCCTCTTATAACGTTTGTTTCTCTTTTTTAGTTTTTTCAAAATAAAACAGATTCGATTCCATTATATGTGGCTTTGACACACCATACTGTGGTTAACGAATGATAAAAGAGGAATATGTTACTGTACCATTCAGAAGTACATACAGGGCATTCGTTAATATATGCACTTTCTTCACATTTTGAAAACCAATTTATACTTTCTGTACTACAAAATTGAATTTTGCATCACCCTGTATATTTTTTCCAAATCTCAACCAAATATGCTAACTAAATGTTCTACACATCATAGTGGGAAAATAAATGCACAAATTACTATAAATTGCACTAAAAAATGAACGTAGTACCTGTTTCTTTAGAAGAAATAGTTAACCCTCTCACGGCTGATGAGACCACGTGACACTCGTTGTAACTGGAAAATATATGGCTTCAACCACTAATTTCTTCATAGTTTTTAAAAAAAACTCTAATATTTGGTATACATATATGTTGTTAGGCAACTATTCAACAATATAGCATATGTCATTCTACATATATATTATATTGTTATCCATTGTTACTATATACTACATACTATTCTCCATATCTCCCAAAATATTTTACATATTATAACGAAATAAGTCTCAAATTGAAGAGGAAAAACCTCCATTTTGTCCTGTTGCGATAAGGGTCTTTTTCCCTTGAAGAAACGTTAAAATTCCTCTTCTAACGTTTGCTTCTCTTTTTTAGTTTTTTCAAAATAAAACAGATTCGATTCCATTATATGTGGCTTTGACACACCATACTGTGGTTAGCGAATGATAAAAGAGGAATATGTTACTGTACCATTCAGAAGTACATACAGGGCATTCGTTAATATATGCACTTTCTTCACATTTTGAAAACAAATTTATACTTTCTGTACTACAAAGCTGAATTTTGCATCACCCTGTATATTTTTTTCCAAATCTCAACCAAATATGCTAACTAAATGTTCTACACATCATCAGCGGAAAATAAATGCACAAATTACTACAAACTGCACAAAAAATTGAACGTAGTACCTATTGCTTTAGAAGAAATAGTTAACCTTCTCACGGCAGATGAGACCACGTGACACTCGTTGTAACTGGAAAATATATGGCTTCAACCACTAATTTCTTCAATTTTTTTAAAAAAAACTCTCCTATTTGGTATATATATGTTGTTAGGCAACTATTCAACAATATAGCATATGTCATTCTACATATATATTATATTGTTATCCATTGTTACTATATACTACATACTATTCGCCATATCTCCAAAAGTTATTTACATATTATGACGAAATAAAGCTCAAATTGAAGAGGAAACCCATCCATTTTGTACGGTTGCGATAAGTGTCCTTTGCCCTTGAAGAAACGTTAAAATTCCTCTTCTAACGTTTGTTTCTGTTTTTTAGTTTTTTCAAAATAAAACAAATTCGATTCCATTATATGTGGCTTTGACACACCATACTGTGGTTAGCGAATGATAAAAGAGGAATATGTTACTGTGCCATTCAGAAGTACATACAGGGCATTCGTTAATATATGCACTTTCTTCACATTTTGAAAACCAATTTATACTTTCTGTACTACAAAGCTGAATTTTGCATCACCCTGTATATTTTTTCCAAATCTCAACCAAATATGCTAACTAAATGTTCTACACATCATCAGCGAAAAATAAATGCACAAATTACTACAAACTGCACAAAAAAATGAACGTAGTACCTGTTGCTTTAGAAGAAATAGTTAACCCTCTAACGGCTGATGAGACCACGTGACACTCGTTGTAACTGGAAAATGTATGGCTTCAACTACTAATTTCTTAAATTTTTTTAAAAACTCTCCTATTTGGTATATATATGTTGTTAGGCAACTATTCAACAATATAGCATATGTCATTCTACATATATATTATATTGTTATCCATTGTTACTATATACTACATACTATTCGCCATATCTCCCAAAGTTATTTACATATTTTGACGAAATTAAGCTCAAATTGAAGAGGAAACCCATCCATTTTGTACGGTTGCGATAAGTGTCCTTTGCCCTTGAAGAAACGTTAAAATTCCTCTTGTAACGTTTGTTTCTGTTTTTTACTTTTTTCAAAATAAAACAGATTCGATTCCATTATATGTGGCTTTGACACACCATACTGTGGTTAACGAATGATAAAAGAGGAATATGTTACTGTGCCATTCAGAAGTACATACAGGGCATTCGTTAATATATGCACTTTCTTCACATTTTGAAAACAAATTTATACTTTCTGTACTACAAAGTTGAATTTTGCATCACCCTGTATATTTTTTTTTAAATCTCAACCAAATATGCTAACTAAATGTTCTACACATCATCAGCGGAAAATAAATGCACAAATTACTACAAAATGCACAAAAAAATGAACTAGTACCTGTTGCTTTAGAAGAAATAGTTAACCCTCTAACGGCTGATGAGACCACGTGACACTCGTTGTAACTGGAAAATGTATGGCTTCAACTACTAATTTCTTAAATTTTTTTAAAAACTCTCCTATTTGGTATATATATGTTGTTAGGCAACTATTCAACAATATAGCATATGTCATTCTACATATATATTATATTGTTATCCATTGTTACTATATACTACATACTATTCGCCATATCTCCCAAAATTATTTACATATTATAACGAAATAAGTCTCAAATTGAAGAGGAAAAACCTCCATTTTGTCCTGTTGCGATAAAGGTCTTTTTCCCTTGAAGAAACGTTAAAATTCCTCTTATAACGTTTGCTTCCCTTTTTTAGTTTTTTCAAAATAAAACAGATTCGATTCCATTATATGTAGCTTTGACACACCATACTGTGGTTAGCGAATGATAAAAGAGGAATATGTTACTGTACCATTCAGAAGTACATACAGGGCATTCGTTAATATATGCACTTTCTTCACATTTTGAAAACCAATTTATACTTTCTGTACTACAAAGTTGAATTTTGCATCACCCTGTATATTTTTTCCAAATCTCAATTAAATATGCTAACTAAATGTTCTACACATCATCAGCGGAAAAGAAATGCACAAATTACTACAAAATGCACAAAAAAAATGTACTAGTACCTGTTGCTTTAGAAGAAATAGTTAACCCTCTCTCGGCTGATGAGACCACGTGACACTCGTTGTAACTGGAAAATGTATGGCTTCAATTACTAATTTCTTCAATTTTTTTAAAAACTCTCCGATTTGGTATATATATGTTGTTAGGCAACTATTCAACAATATAGCATATGTCATTCTACATATATATTATATTCTTATCCATTGTTACTATATACTACATACTATTCACCATATCTCCCAAAGTTATTTACATATTTTGACGAATTAAAGCTCAAATTGAAGAGGAAACCCCTCCATTTTGTACTGTTGCGATAAGGGTCCTTTGCCCTTGAAGAAACATTAAAATTCCTCTTATAACGTTTGTTTCTCTTTTTTAGTTTTTTCAAAATAAAACAGATTCGATTCCATTATATGTGGCTTTGACACACCATACTGTGGTTAACGAATGATAAAAGAGGAATATGTTACAGTACCATTCAGTAGTACGTACAGGGCTTTCGTTAATATATGCACTTTCTTCACATTTTGAAAACCAATTTATACTTTCTGCACTACAAAGCTGAATTTTGCATCACCCTGTATATTTTTTCCAAATCTCAACCAAATATGCTAACTAAATGTTCTACACATCATCAGCGGAAAATAAATGCACAAATTACTACAAACTGCACAAAAAAAATGAACGTAGTACCTGTTGCTTTAGAAGAAATAGTTAACCCTCTCACGGCTGATGAGACCACGTGACACTCGTTGTGACTGGAAAATGTATGGCATCAACTACTAATTTCTTCAATTTTTTTAAAAACTTTCCTATTTGGTATATATATGTTGTTAGGCAACTATTCTACAATATAGCATATGTCATTCTACATATATATTATATTGTTATCCATTGTTACTATATACTACATACTATTCGCCATATCTCCCAAAGTTATTTACATATTTTGACGAAATTAAGCTCAAATTGAAGAGGAAACCCATCCATTTTGTACGGTTGCGATAAGTGTCCTTTGCCCTTGAAGAAACGTTAAAATTCCTCTTCTAACGTTTGTTTCTGTTTTTTACTTTTTTCAAAATAAAACAGATTCGATTCCATTATATGTGGCTTTGACACACCATACTGTGGTTAACGAATGATAAAAGAGGAATATGTTACTCTGCCATTCAGAAGTACATACAGGGCATTCGTTAATATATGCACTTTCTTCACATTTTGAAAACCAATTTATACTTTCTGTACTACAAAGCTGAATTTTGCATCACCCTGTATATTTTTCTTAAATCTCAACCAAATGTGCTAAGTAAATGTTCTACACATCATCAGCGGAAAATAAATGCACAAATTACTACAAACTGCACAAAAAATTGAACGTAGTACCTGTTGCTTCAGAAGAAATAGTTAACCCTCTCACGGCTGATGAGACCACGTGACACTCGTTGTAACTGGAAAATGTATGGCTTCAACCACTAATTTCTTCAATTTTTTTAAAAACTTTCCTATTTGGTATATATATGTTGTTAGGCAACTATTCAACAATATAGCATATGTCATTCTACATATATATTATATTGTTATCCATTGTTACTATATACTACATACTATTCGCCATATCTCCGAAAATTATTTACATATTTTGACGAAATAAAGCTAAAATTGAAGAGGAAACCCCTCCATTTTGTCCTGTTGCGAAAAGGGTCCTTTGCCCTTGAAGAAACGTTAAAATTCCTCTTATAACGTTTGTTTCTCTTTTTTAGTTTTTTCAAAATAAAACAGATTCGATTCCATTATATGTGGCTTTGACACACCATACTGTGGTTAACGAATGATAAAAGAGGAATATGTTACTGTACCATTCAGAAGTACATACAGGGCATTCGTTAATATATGCACTTTCTTCACATTTTGAAAACCAATTTATACTTTCTGTACTACAAAGTTGAATTTTGCATCACCCTGTATATTTTTTTCAAATCTCAACCAAATATGCTAACTAAATGTTCTACACATCATAGTGGGAAAATAAATGCACAAATTACTATAAATTGCACTAAAAAATGAACGTAGTACCTGTTTCTTTAGAAGAAATAGTTAACCCTCTCACGGCTGATGAGACCACGTGACACTCGTTGTAACTGGAAAATATAAGGCTTCAACCACTATTTTCTTCATTTTTTTTAAAAAACTCTCCTATTTGGTATATATATGTTGTTAGGCAACTATTCAACAATATAGCATATGTCATTCTACATATATATTATATTGTTATCCATTGTTACTATATACTACATACTATTCGCCATATCTCCCAAAATTATTTACATATTATAACGAAATAAGTCTCAAATTGAAGAGGAAAAACCTCCATTTTGTCCTGTTGCGATAAGGGTCTTTTTCCCTTGAAGAAACGTTAAAATTCCTCTTATAACGTTTGCTTCTCTTTTTTAGTTTTTTCAAAATAAAACAGATTCGATTCCATTATATGTGGCTTTGACACACCATACTGTGGTTAGCGAATGATAAAAGAGGAATATGTTACTGTACCATTCAGAAGTACATACAGGGCATTCGTTAATATATGCACTTTCTTCACATTTTGAAAACCAATTTATACTTTCTGTACTACAAAGCTGAATTTTGCATCACCCTGTATATTTTTTTCCAAATCTCAACCAAATATGCTAACTAAATGTTCTACACATCATCAGCGGAAAATAAATGCACAAATTACTACAAACTGCACAAAAAATTGAACGTAGTACCTATTGCTTTAGAAGAAATAGTTAACCCTCTCACGGCAGATGAGACCACGTGACACTCGTTGTAACTGGAAAATATATGGCTTCAACCACTAATTTCTTCCATTTTTTTAAAAAAACTCTCCTATTTGGTATATATATGTTGTTAGGCAACTATTCAACAATATAGCATATGTCATTCTACATATATATTATATTGTTATCCATTGTTACTATATACTACATACTATTCGCCATATCTCCGAAAGTTATTTACATATTATGACGAAATAAAGATCAAATTGAAGAGGAAACCCATCCATTTTGTACGGTTGCGATAAGTGTCCTTTGCCCTTGAAGAAACGTTAAAATTCCTCTTCTAACGTTTGTTTCTGTTTTTTAGTTTTTTCAAAATAAAACAGATTCGATTCCATTATATGTGGCTTTGACACACCATACTGTGGTTAGCGAATGATGAAAGAGGAATATGTTACTGTGCCATTCAGAAGTACATACAGGGCATTCGTTAATATATGCACTTTCTTCACATTTTGAAAACCAATTTATACTTTCTGTACTACAAAGCTGAATTTTGCATCACCCTGTATATTTTTTCCAAATCTCAACCAAATATGCTAACTAAATGTTCTACACTTCATCAGCGGAAAATAAATGCACAAATTACTACAAACTGCACAAAAAAATGAACGTAGTACCTGTTGCTTTAGAAGAAATAGTTAACCCTCTCACGGCTGATGAGACCACGTGACACTCGTTGTAACTGGAAAATGTATGGCTTCAACTACTAATTTCTTCAATTTTTTTAAAAACTTTCCTATTTGATATATATATGTTGTTAGGCAACTATTCAACAATATAGCATATGTCATTCTACATACATATTATATTGTTAATCATTGTTACTATATACTACATACTATTCGCCATATCTCCCAAACTTATTTACATATTTTGACGAAATAAAGCTAAAATTGAAGACGAAACCCCTCCATTTTGTTCTGTTGCTATAACGGTCCTTTGCCCTTGAAGAAACGTTAAAATTCATCTTATAACGTTTGTTTCTGTTTTTTAGTTTTTTTCAAAATAAAACAGATTCGATTCCATTATATGTGGCTTTGACACACCATACTGTGGTTAACGAATGATAAAAGAGGAATATGTTACTGTACCATTCAGAAGTACATACAGGGCATTCGTTAATATATGCACTTTCTTCACATTTTGAAAACCAATTTATACTTTCTGTACTACAAAGTTGAATTTTGCATCACCCTGTATATTTTTTCCAAATCTCAGCCAAATATGCTAACTAAGTGTTCTACACATCATCGTGGGAAAATCAATGCACAAATTACTACAAATTGCACTAAAAAATGAACGTAGTACCTGTTTCTTTAGAAGAAATAGTTAACCCTCTCACGGCTGATGAGACCACGTGACACTCGTTGTAACTGGAAAATATATGGCTTCAACCACTAATTTCTTCATTTTTTTAAAAAAACTCTCCTATTTGGTATATATATGTTGTTAGGCAACTATTCAACAATATAGCATATGTCATTCTACATATATATTATATTGTTATCCATTCTTACTATATACTACATACTATTCGCCATATCTGCCAAATTTATTTACATATTTTAACGAAATAAGGCTCAAACTGAAGAGGAAACCCCTCCATTTTGTCCTGTTGCGATAAGGGTCTTTTTCCCTTGAAGAAACGTTAAAGTTCCTCTTCTAACGTTTGCTTCTCTTTTTTAGTTTTTTCAAAATAAAACAGATTCGATTCCATTATATGTGGCTTTGACACACCATACTGTGGTTAGCGAATGATAAAAGAGGAATATGTTACTGTACCATTCAGAAGTACATACAGGGCATTCGTTAATATATGCACTTTCTTCACATTTTGAAAACCAATTTATACTTTCTGTACTACAAAGCTGAATTTTGCATCACCCTGTATATTTTTTCCAAATCTCAACCAAATATGCTAACTAAATGTTCTACACATCATCATGGGAAACTAATGCACAAATTACTACAAACTGCACTAAAAAATGAACGTAGTACCTGTTGCTTTAGAAGAAATAGTTAACCCTCTCACGGCTGATGAGACCACGTGACACTCGTTGTAACTGGAAAATGTATGGCTTCAACCACTAATTTCTTCAATTTTTTTTAAAAACTTTCCTATTTGGTATATATATGTTGTTAGGCAACTATTCAACAATATAGCATATGTCATTCTACATATATATTATATTGTTAATCATTGTTACTATATACTACATACTATTCGCCATATCTCCCAAACTTATTTACATATTTTGACGAAATAAAGCTCAAATTGAAGAGGAAACCCCTCCATTTTGTACTGTTGCGATAAGGGTCCTTTGCTCTTGAAGAAACATTAAAATTCCTCTTATAACGTTTGTTTCTCTTTTTTAGTTTTTTCAAAATAAAACAGATTCGATTCCATTATATGTGGCTTTGACACACCATACTGTGGTTAGCGAATGATAAAAGAGGAATATGTTACTGTACCATTCAGAAGTACATACAGGGCATTCGTTAATATATGCACTTTCTTCACATTTTGAAAACCAATTTATACTTTCTGTACTACAAAGCTGAATTTTGCATCACCCTGTATATTTTTTTCCAAATCTCAACCAAATATGCTAACTAAATGTTCTACACATCATCAGCGGAAAATAAATGCACAAATTACTACAAACTGCACAAAAAATTGAACGTAGTACCTATTGCTTTAGAAGAAATAGTTAACCCTCTCACGGCAGATGAGACCACGTGACACTCGTTGTAACTGGAAAATATATGGCTTCAACCACTAGTTTCTTCAATGTTTTTAAAAAAACTCTCCTATTTGGTATATATATTTTGTTAGGCAACTATTCAACAATATAGCATATGTCATTCTACATATATATTATATTGTTATCCATTGTTACTATATACTACATACTATTCGCCATATCTCCAAAAGTTATTTACATATTATGACGAAATAAAGCTCAAATTGAAGAGGGAACCCATCCATTTTGTACGGTTGCGATAAGTGTCCTTTGCTCTTGAAGAAACGTTAAAATTCCTCTTCTAACGTTTGTTTCTGTTTTTTAGTTTTTTCAAAATAAAACAGATCCGATTCCATTATATGTGGCTTTGACACACCATACTGTGGTTAGCGAATGATAAAAGAGGAATATGTTACTGTACCATTCAGAAGTACATACAGGGCATTCGTTAATATATGCAGTTTCTTCACATTTTGAAAACCAATTTATACTTTCTGTACTACAAAGCTGAATTTTGCATCACCCTGTATATTTTTTTCCAAATCTCAACCAAATATGCTAACTAAATGTTCTACACATCATCAGCGGAAAATAAATGCACAAATTACTACAAACTGCACAAAAAAATGAACGTAGTACCTGTTGCTTTAGAAGAAATAGTTAACCCTCTCACGGCTGATGAGACCACGTGACACTCGTTGTAACTGGAAAATGTATGGCTTCAACCACTAATTTCTTCAATTTTTTTAAAAACTTTCCTATTTGGTATATATATGTTGTTAGGCAACTATTCAACAATATAGCATATGTCATTCTACATACATATTATATTGTTAATCATTGTTACTATATACTACATACTATTCGCCATATCTCCCAAACTTATTTACATATTTTGACGAAATAAAGCTAAAATTGAAGAGGAAACCCCTCCATTTTGTACTGTTGCGATAAGGGTCCTTTGCCCTTGAAGAAACATTAAAATTCCTCTTATAACGTTTGTTTCTCTTTTTTAGTTTTTTCAAAATAAAACAGATACGATTCCATTATATGTGGCTTTGACACACCATACTATGGTTAAGGAATGATAAAAGAGGAATATGTTACTGTGCCATTCAGAAGTACATACAGGGCATTCGTTAATATATGCACTTTCTTCACATTTTGAAAACCAATTTATACTTTCTGTACTACAAGGCTGAATTTTGCATCACCCTGTATATTTTTTCCAAATCTCAATTAAATATGCTAACTAAATGTTCTACACATCATCAGCGGAAAAGAAATGCACAAATTACTACAAAATGCACAAAAAAATGTACTAGTACCTGTTGCTTTAGAAGAAATAGTTAACCCTCTCTCGGCTGATGAGACCACGTGACACTCGTTGTAACTGGAAAATGTATGGCTTCAATTACTAATTTCTTCAATTTTTTTAAAAACTCTCCGATTTGGTATATATATGTTGTTAGGCAACTATTCAACAATATAGCATATGTCATTCTACATATATATTATATTCTTATCCATTGTTACTATATACTACATACTATTCGCCATATCTCCCAAAGTTATTTACATATTATGACGAAATAAAGCTCAAATTGAAGAGGAAACCCATCCATTTTGTACGGTTGCGATAAGTGTCCTTTGCCCTTGAAGAAACGTTAAAATTCCTCTTCTAACGTTTGTTTCTGTTTTTTAGTTTTTTCAAAATAAAACAGATTCGATTCCATTATATGTGGCTTTGACACACCATACTGTGGTTAGCGAATGATAAAAGAGGAATATGTTACTGTGCCATTCAGAAGTACATACAGGGCATTCGTTAATATATGCACTTTCTTCACATTTTGAAAACCAATTTATACTTTCTGTACTACAAAGTTGAATTTTGCATCACCCTGTATATTTTTTCCAAATCTCAGCCAAATATGCTAACTAAGTGTTCTACACATCATCGTGGGAAAATCAATGCACAAATTACTACAAATTGCACTAAAAAATGAACGTAGTACCTGTTTCTTTAGAAGAAATAGTTAACCCTCTCACGGCTGATGAGACCACGTGACACTCGTTGTAACTGGAAAATATATGGCTTCAACCACTAATTTCTTCATTTTTTTAAAAAAACTCTCCTATTTGGTATATATATGTTGTTAGGCAACTATTCAACAATATAGCATATGTCATTCTACATATATATTATATTGTTATCCATTGTTACTATATACTACATACTATTCGCCATATCTCCCAAAATTATTTACATATTTTAACGAAATAAGGCTCAAATTGAAGAGGAAAAACCTCCATTTTGTCCTGTTGCGATAAGGGTCTTTTTCCCTTGAAGAAACGTTAAAGTTCCTCTTCTAACGTTTGCTTCTCTTTTTTAGTTTTTTCAAAATAAAACAGATTCGATTCCATTATATGTGGCTTTGACACACCATACTGTGGTTAGCGAATGATAAAAGAGGAATATGTTACTGTACCATTCAGAAGTACATACAGGGCATTCGTTAATATATGCACTTTCTTCACATTTTGAAAACCAATTTATACTTTCTGTACTACAAAGCTGAATTTTGCATCACCCTGTATATTTTTTCCAAATCTCAACCAAATATGCTAACTAAATGTTCTACACATCATCATGGGAAACTAATGCACAAATTACTACAAACTGCACTAAAAAATGAACGTAGTACCTGTTGCTTTAGAAGAAATAGTTAACCCTCTCACGGCTGATGAGACCACGTGACACTCGTTGTAACTGGAAAATGTATGGCTTCAACCACTAATTTCTTCAATTTTTTTTTAAAAACTTTCCTATTTGGTATATATATGTTGTTAGGCAACTATTCAACAATATAGCATATGTCATTCTACATATATATTATATTGTTAATCATTGTTACTATATACTACATACTATTCGCCATATCTCCCAAACTTATTTACATATTTTGACGAAATAAAGCTAAAATTGAAGAGGAAACCCCTCCATTTTGTACTGTTGCGATAAGGGTCCTTTGCCCTTGAAGAAACATTAAAATTCCTCTTATAACGTTTGTTTCTCTTTTTTAGTTTTTTCAAAATAAAACAGATTCGATTCCATTATATGTGGCTTTGACACACCATACTGTGGTTAGCGAATGATAAAAGAGGAATATGTTACTGTACCATTCAGAAGTACATACAGGGCATTCGTTAATATATGCACTTTCTTCACATTTTGAAAACCAATTTATACTTTCTGTACTACAAAGCTGAATTTTGCATCACCCTGTATATTTTTTTCCAAATCTCAACCAAATATGCTAACTAAATGTTCTACACATCATCAGCGGAAAATAAATGCACAAATTACTACAAACTGCACAAAAAATTGAACGTAGTACCTATTGCTTTAGAAGAAATAGTTAACCCTCTCACGGCAGATGAGACCACGTGACACTCGTTGTAACTGGAAAATATATGGCTTCAACCACTAATTTCTTCAATTTTTTTAAAAAAACTCTCCTATTTGGTATATATATGTTGTTAGGCAACTATTCAACAATATAGCATATGTCATTCTACATATATATTATATTGTTATCCATTGTTACTATATACTACATACTATTCGCCATATCTCCAAAAGTTATTTACATATTATGACGAAATAAAGCTCAAATTGAAGAGGAAACCCATCCATTTTGTACGGTTGCGATAAGTGTCCTTTGCCCTTGAAGAAACGTTAAAATTCCTCTTCTAACGTTTGTTTCTGTTTTTTAGTTTTTTCAAAATAAAACAGATTCGATTCCATAATATGTGGCTTTGACACACCATACTGTGGTTAGCGAATGATAAAAGAGGAATATGTTACTGTACCATTCAGAAGTACATACAGGGCATTCGTTAATATATGCACTTTCTTCACATTTTGAAAAAAAATTTATACTTTCTGTACTACAAAGCTGAATTTTGCATCACCCTGTATATTTTTTTCCAAATCTCAACCAAATATACTAACTAAATGTTCTACACATCATCAGCGGAAAATAAATGCACAAATTACTACAAACTGCACAAAAAAATGAACGTAGTACCTGTTGCTTTAGAAGAAATAGTTAACCCTCTCACGGCTGATGAGACCACGTGACACTCGTTGTAACTGGAAAATGTATGGCTTCAACCACTAATTTCTTCAATTTTTTTAAAAACTTTCCTATTTGGTATATATATGTTGTTAGGCAACTATTCAACAATATAGCATATGTCATTCTACATACATATTATATTGTTAATCATTGTTACTATATACTACATACTATTCGCCATATCTCCCAAACTTATTTACATATTTTGACGAAATAAAGCTAAAATTGAAGAGGAAACCCCTCCATTTTGTACTGTTGCGATAAGGGTCCTTTGCCCTTGAAGAAACATTAAAATTCCTCTTATAACGTTTGTTTCTCTTTTTTAGTTTTTTCAAAATAAAACAGATTCGATTCCATTATATGTGGCTTTGACACACCATACTATGGTTAAGGAATGATAAAAGAGGAATATGTTACTGTGCCATTCAGAAGTACATACAGGGCATTCGTTAATATAAGCACTTTCTTCACATTTTGAAAACCAATTTATACTTTCTGTACTACAAGGCTGAATTTTGCATCACCCTGTATATTTTTTCCAAATCTCAATTAAATATGCTAACTAAATGTTCTACACATCATCAGCGGAAAAGAAATGCACAAATTACTACAAAATGCACAAAAAAATGAACGTAGTACCTGTTGCTTCAGAAGAAATAGTTAACCCTCTCACGGCTGATGAGACCACGTGACACTCGTTGTAACTGGAAAATGTATGGCTTCAACCACTAATTTCTTCAATTTTTTTAAAAACTTTCCTATTTGGTATATATATGTTGTTAGGCAACTATTCAACAATATAGCATATGTCATTCTACATATATATTATATTGTTATCCATTGTTACTATATACTACATACTATTCGCCATATCTCCGAAAATTATTTACATATTTTGACGAAATAAAGCTAAAATTGAAGAGGAAACCCCTCCATTTTGTCCTGTTGCGAAAAGGGTCCTTTGCCCTTGAAGAAACGTTAAAATTCCTCTTATAACGTTTGTTTCTCTTTTTTAGTTTTTTTCAAAATAAAACAGATTCGATTCCATTATATGTGGCTTTGACACACCATACTGTGGTTAACGAATGATAAAAGAGGAATATGTTACTGTACCATTCAGAAGTACATACAGGGCATTCGTTAATATATGCACTTTCTTCACATTTTGAAAACCAATTTATACTTTCTGTACTACAAAGTTGAATTTTGCATCACCCTGTATATTTTTTCCAAATCTCAACCAAATATGCTAACTAAATGTTCTACACATCATAGTGGGAAAATAAATGCACAAATTACTATAAATTGCACAAAAAAATGTACTAGTACCTGTTGCTTTAGAAGAAATAGTTAACCCTCTCACGGCTGATGAGACCACGTGACACTCGTTGTAACTGGAAAATATATGGCTTCAACCACTAATTTCTTCATTTTTTTTAAAAAAACTCTCCTATTTGGTATATATATGTTGTTAGGCAACTATTCAACAATATAGCATATGTCATTCTACATATATATTATATTGTTATCCATTGTTACTATATACTACATACTATTCGCCATATCTCCCAAAATTATTTACATATTATAACGAAATAAGTCTCAAATTGAAGAGGAAAAACCTCCATTTTGTCCTGTTGCGATAAGGGTCTTTTTCCCTTGAAGAAACGTTAAAATTCCTCTTCTAACGTTTGCTTCTCTTTTTTAGTTTTTTCAAAATAAAACAGATTCGATTCCATTATATGTGGCTTTGACACACCATACTGTGGTTAGCGAATGATAAAAGAGGAATATGTTACTGTACCATTCAGAAGTACATACAGGGCATTCATTAATATATGCAATTTCTTCACATTTTGAAAACAAATTTATACTTTCTGTACTACAAAGCTGAATTTTGCATCACCCTGTATATTTTTTTCCAAATCTCAACCAAATATGCTAACTAAATGTTCTACACATCATCAGCGGAAAATAAATGCACAAATTACTACAAACTGCACAAAAAATTGAACGTAGTACCTATTGCTTTAGAAGAAATAGTTAACCTTCTCACGGCAGATGAGACCACGTGACACTCGTTTTAACTGGAAAATATATGGCTTCAACCACTAATTTCTTCCATTTTTTTAAAAAAACTCTCCTATTTGGTATATATATGTTGTTAGGCAACTATTCAACAATATAGCATATGTCATTCTACATATATATTATATTGTTATCCATTGTTACTATATACTACATACTATTCGCCATATCTCCAAAAGTTATTTACATATTATGACGAAATAAAGCTCAAATTGAAGAGGAAACCCATCCATTTTGTACGGTTGCGATAAGTGTCCTTTGCCCTTGAAGAAACGTTAAAATTCCTCTTCTAACGTTTGTTTCTGTTTTTTAGTTTTTTCAAAATAAAACAAATTCGATTCCATTATATGTGGCTTTGACACACCATACTGTGGTTAGCGAATGATAAAAGAGGAATATGTTACTGTGCCATTCAGAAGTACATACAGGGCATTCGTTAATATATGCACTTTCTTCACATTTTGAAAACCAATTTATACTTTCTGTACTACAAAGCTGAATTTTGCATCACCCTGTATATTTTTTCCAAATCTCAACCAAATATGCTAACTAAATGTTCTACACATCATCAGCGGAAAATAAATGCACAAATTACTACAAACTGCACAAAAAAATGAACGTAGTACCTGTTGCTTCAGAAGAAATAGTTAACCCTCTCACGGCTGATGAGACCACGTGACACTCGTTGTAACTGGAAAATGTATGGCTTCAACCACTAATTTCTTCAATTTTTTTAAAAACTTTCCTATTTGGTATATATATGTTTTTAGGCAACTATTCAACAATATAGCATATGTCATTCTACATACATATTATATTGTTAATCATTGTTACTATATACTACATACTATTCGCCATATCTCCCAAACTTATTTACATATTTTGACGAAATAAAGCTAAAATTGAAGACGAAACCCCTCCATTTTGTTCTGTTGCTATAACGGTCCTTTGCCCTTGAAGAAACGTTAAAATTCCTCTTATAACGTTTGTTTCTGTTTTTTAGTTTTTTTCAAAATAAAACAGATTCGATTCCATTATATGTGGCTTTGACACACCATACTGTGGTTAACGAATGATAAAAGAGGAATATGTTACTGTACCATTCAGAAGTACATACAGGGCATTCGTTAATATATGCACTTTCTTCACATTTTGAAAACCAATTTATACTTTCTGTACTACAAAGTTGAATTTTGCATCACCCTGTATATTTTTTCCAAATCTCAGCCAAATATGCTAACTAAGTGTTCTACACATCATCGTGGGAAAATCAATGCACAAATTACTACAAATTGCACTAAAAAATGAACGTAGTACCTGTTTCTTTAGAAGAAATAGTTAACCCTCTCACGGCTGATGAGACCACGTGACACTCGTTGTAACTGGAAAATATATGGCTTCAACCACTAATTTCTTCATTTTTTTTAAAAAAACTCTCCTATTTGGTATATATATGTTGTTAGGCAACTATTCAACAATATAGCATATGTCATTCTACATATATATTATATTGTTATCCATTCTTACTATATACTACATACTATTCGCCATATCTGCCAAATTTATTTACATATTTTAACGAAATAAGGCTCAAACTGAAGAGGAAACCCCTCCATTTTGTCCTGTTGCGATAAGGGTCTTTTTCCCTTGAAGAAACGTTAAAGTTCCTCTTCTAACGTTTGCTTCTCTTTTTTAGTTTTTTCAAAATAAAACAGATTCGATTCCATTATATGTGGCTTTGACACACCATACTGTGGTTAGCGAATGATAAAAGAGGAATATGTTACTGTACCATTCAGAAGTACATACAGGGCATTCGTTAATATATGCACTTTCTTCACATTTTGAAAACCAATTTATACTTTCTGTACTACAAAGCTGAATTTTGCATCACCCTGTATATTTTTTCCAAATCTCAACCAAATATGCTAACTAAATGTTCTACACATCATCATGGGAAACTAATGCACAAATTACTACAAACTGCACTAAAAAATGAACGTAGTACCTGTTGCTTTAGAAGAAATAGTTAACCCTCTCACGGCTGATGAGACCACGTGACACTCGTTGTAACTGGAAAATGTATGGCTTCAACCACTAATTTCTTCAATTTTTTTAAAAACTTTCCTATTTGGTATATATATGTTGTTAGGCAACTATTCAACAATATAGCATATGTCATTCTACATATATATTATATTGTTAATCATTGTTACTATATACTACATACTATTCGCCATATCTCCCAAACTTATTTACATATTATGACGAAATAAAGCTCAAATTGAAGAGGAAACCCATCCATTTTGTACGGTTGCGATAAGTGTCCTTTGCCCTTGAAGAAACGTTAAAATTCCTCTTCTAACGTTTGTTTCTGTTTTTTAGTTTTTTCAAAATAAAACAGATTCGATTCCATTATATGTGGCTTTGACACACCATACTGTGGTTAGCGAATGATAAAAGAGGAATATGTTACTGTACCATTCAGAAGTACATACAGGGCATTCGTTAATATATGCACTTTCTTCACATTTTGAAAACCAATTTATACTTTCTGTACTACAAAGCTGAATTTTGCATCACCCTGTATATTTTTTTCCAAATCTCAACCAAATATGCTAACTAAATGTTCTACACATCATCAGCGGAAAATAAATGCACAAATTACTACAAACTGCACAAAAAAATGAACGTAGTACCTGTTCCTTTAGAAGAAATAGTTAACCCTCTCACGGCTGATGAGACCACGTGACACTCGTTGTAACTGGAAAATGTATGGCTTCAACCACTAATTTCTTCAATTTTTTTAAAAACTTTCCTATTTGGTATATATATGTTGTTAGGCAACTATTCAACAATATAGCATATGTCATTCTACATACATATTATATTGTTAATCATTGTTACTATATACTACATACTATTCGCCATATCTCCCAAACTTATTTACATATTTTGACGAAATAAAGCTAAAATTGAAGAGGAAACCCCTCCATTTTGTACTGTTGCGATAAGGGTCCTTTGCCCTTGAAGAAACATTAAAATTCCTCTTATAACGTTTGTTTCTGTTTTTTAGTTTTTTCAAAATAAAACAGATTCGATTCCATTATATGTGGCTTTGACACACCATACTATGGTTAAGGAATGATAAAAGAGGAATATGTTACTGTGCCATTCAGAAGTACATACAGGGCATTCGTTAATATATGCACTTTCTTCACATTTTGAAAACCAATTTATACTTTCTGTACTACAAGGCTGAATTTTGCATCACCCTGTATATTTTTTCCAAATCTCAATTAAATATGCTAACTAAATGTTCTACACATCATCAGCGGAAAAGAAATGCACAAATTACTACAAAATGCACAAAAAAATGTACTAGTACCTGTTGCTTTAGAAGAAATAGTTAACCCTCTCTCGGCTGATGAGACCACGTGACACTCGTTGTAACTGGAAAATGTATGGCTTCAATTACTAATTTCTTCAATTTTTTTAAAAACTCTCCGATTTGGTATATATATGTTGTTAGGCAACTATTCAACAATATAGCATATGTCATTCTACATATATATTATATTCTTATCCATTGTTACTATATACTACATACTATTCGCCATATCTCCCAAAGTTATTTACATATTATGACGAAATAAAGCTCAAATTGAAGAGGAAACCCATCCATTTTGTACGGTTGCGATAAATGTCCTTTGCCCTTGAAGAAACGTTAAAATTCCTCTTCTAACGTTTGTTTCTGTTTTTTAGTTTTTTCAAAATAAAACAGATTCGATTCCATTATATGTGGCTTTGACACACCATACTGTGGTTAGCGAATGATAAAAGAGGAATATGTTACTGTGCCATTCAGAAGTACATACAGGGCATTCGTTAATATATGCACTTTCTTCACATTTTGAAAACCAATTTATACTTTCTGTACTACAAAGCTGAATTTTGCATCACCCTGTATATTTTTTCCAAATCTCAACCAAATATGCTAACTAAATGTTCTACACATCATCAGCGGAAAATAAATGCACAAATTACTACAAACTGCACAAAAAAATGAACGTAGTACCTGTTGCTTTAGAAGAAATAGTTAACCCTCTCACGGCTGATGAGACCACGTGACACTCGTTGTAACTGGAAAATGTATGGCTTCAACTACTAATTTCTTCAATTTTTTTAAAAACTTTCCTATTTGGTATATATATGTTGTTAGGCAACTATTCAACAATATAGCATATGTCATTCTACATACATATTATATTGTTAATCATTGTTACTATATACTACATACTATTCGCCATATCTCCCAAACTTATTTACATATTTTGACGAAATAAAGCTAAAATTGAAGACGAAACCCCTCCATTTTGTTCTGTTGCTATAACGGTCCTTTGCCCTTGAAGAAACGTTAAAATTCCTCTTATAACGTTTGTTTCTGTTTTTTAGTTTTTTTCAAAATAAAACAGATTCGATTCCATTATATGTGGCTTTGACACACCATACTGTGGTTAACGAATGATAAAAGAGGAATATGTTACTGTACCATTCAGAAGTACATACAGGGCATTCGTTAATATATGCACTTTCTTCACATTTTGAAAACCAATTTATACTTTCTGTACTACAAAGTTGAATTTTGCATCACCCTGTATATTTTTTCCAAATCTCAGCCAAATATGCTAACTAAGTGTTCTACACATCATCGTGGGAAAATCAATGCACAAATTACTACAAATTGCACTAAAAAATGAACGTAGTACCTGTTTCTTTAGAAGAAATAGTTAACCCTCTCACGGCTGATGAGACCACGTGACACTCGTTGTAACTGGAAAATATATGGCTTCAACCACTAATTTCTTCATTTTTTTTAAAAAAACTCTCCTATTTGGTATATATATGTTGTTAGGCAACTATTCAACAATATAGCATATGTCATTCTACATATATATTATATTGTTATCCATTCTTACTATATACTACATACTATTCGCCATATCTGAGAAAATTTATTTACATATTTTAACGAAATAAGGCTCAAACTGAAGAGGAAACCCCTCCATTTTGTCCTGTTGCGATAAGGGTCTTTTTCCCTTGAAGAAACGTTAAAGTTCCTCTTCTAACGTTTGCTTCTCTTTTTTAGTTTTTTCAAAATAAAACAGATTCGATTCCATTATATGTGGCTTTGACACACCATACTGTGGTTAGCGAATGATAAAAGAGGAATATGTTACTGTACCATTCAGAAGTACATACAGGGCATTCGTTAATATATGCACTTTCTTCACATTTTGAAAACCAATTTATACTTTCTGTACTACAAAGCTGAATTTTGCATCACCCTGTATATTTTTTCCAAATCTCAACCAAATATGCTAACTAAATGTTCTACACATCATCATGGGAAACTAATGCACAAATTACTACAAACTGCACTAAAAAATGAACGTAGTACCTGTTGCTTTAGAAGAAATAGTTAACCCTCTCACGGCTGATGAGACCACGTGACACTCGTTGTAACTGGAAAATGTATGGCTTCAACCACTAATTTCTTCAATTTTTTTTTAAAAACTTTCCTATTTGGTATATATATGTTGTTAGGCAACTATTCAACAATATAGCATATGTCATTCTACATATATATTATATTGTTAATCATTGTTACTATATACTACATACTATTCGCCATATCTCCCAAACTTATTTACATATTTTGACGAAATAAAGCTAAAATTGAAGAGGAAACCCCTCCATTTTGTACTGTTGCGATAAGGGTCCTTTGCCCTTGAAGAAACATTAAAATTCCTCTTATAACGTTTGTTTCTCTTTTTTAGTTTTTTTCAAAATAAAACAGATTCGATTCCATTATATGTGGCTTTGACACACCATACTGTGGTTAGCGAATGATAAAAGAGGAATATGTTACTGTACCATTCAGAAGTACATACAGGGCATTCGTTAATATATGCACTTTCTTCACATTTTGAAAACCAATTTATACTTTCTGTACTACAAAGCTGAATTTTGCATCACCCTGTATATTTTTTTCCAAATCTCAACCAAATATGCTAACTAAATGTTCTACACATCATCAGCGGAAAATAAATGCACAAATTACTACAAACTGCACAAAAAATTGAACGTAGAACCTATTGCTTTAGAAGAAATAGTTAACCCTCTCACGGCAGATGAGACCACGTGACACTCGTTGTAACTGGAAAATATATGGCTTCAACCACTAATTTCTTCAATTTTTTAAAAAAAAACTCTCCTATTTGGTATATATATGTTGTTAGGCAACTATTCAACAATATAGCATATGTCATTCTACATATATATTATATTGTTATCCATTGTTACTATATACTACATACTATTCGCCATATCTCCAAAAGTTATTTACATATTATGACGAAATAAAGCTCAAATTGAAGAGGAAACCCATCCATTTTGTACGGTTTCGATAAGTGTCTTTTGCCCTTGAAGAAACGTTAAAATTCCTCTTCTAACGTTTGTTTCTGTTTTTTAGTTTTTTCAAAATAAAACAGATTCGATTCCATTATATGTGGCTTTGACACACCATACTGTGGTTAGCGAATGATAAAAGAGGAATATGTTACTGTACCATTCAGAAGTACATACAGGGCGTTCGTTAATATATGCACTTTCTTCACATTTTGAAAACCAATTTATACTTTCTGTACTACAAAGCTGAATTTTGCATCACCCTGTATATTTTTTTCCAAATCTCAACCAAATATACTAACTAAATGTTCTACACATCATCAGCGGAAAATAAATGCACAAATTACTACAAACTGCACAAAAAAATGAACGTAGTACCTGTTGCTTTAGAAGAAATAGTTAACCCTCTCACGGCTGATGAGACCACGTGACACTCGTTGTAACTGGAAAATGTATGGCTTCAACCACTAATTTCTTCAATTTTTTAAAAAACTTTCCTATTTGGTATATATATGTTGTTAGGCAACTATTCAACAATATAGCATATGTCATTCTACATACATATTATATTGTTAATCATTGTTACTATATACTACATACTATTCGCCATATCTCCCAAACTTATTTACATATTTTGACGAAATAAAGCTAAAATTGAAGAGGAAACCCCTCCATTTTGTACTGTTGCGATAAGGGTCCTTTGCCCTTGAAGAAACATTAAAATTCCTCTTATAACGTTTGTTTCTCTTTTTTAGTTTTTTCAAAATAAAACAGATTCGATTCCATTATATGTGGCTTTGACACACCATACTATGGTTAAGGAATGATAAAAGAGGAATATGTTACTGTGCCATTCAGAAGTACATACAGGGCATTCGTTAATATATGCACTTTCTTCACATTTTGAAAACCAATTTATACTTTCTGTACTACAAGGCTGAATTTTGCATCACCCTGTATATTTTTTCCAAATCTCAATTAAATATGCTAACTAAATGTTCTACACATCATCAGCGGAAAAGAAATGCACAAATTACTACAAAATGCACAAAAAAATGTACTAGTACCTGTTGCTTTAGAAGAAATAGTTAACCCTCTCTCGGCTGATGAGACCACGTGACACTCGTTGTAACTGGAAAATGTATGGCTTCAATTACTAATTTCTTCAATTTTTTTAAAAACTCTCCGATTTGGTATATATATGTTGTTAGGCAACTATTCAACAATATAGCATATGTCATTCTACATATATATTATATTCTTATCCATTGTTACTATATACTACATACTATTCGCCATATCTCCCAAAGTTATTTACATATTTTGACGAATTAAAGCTCAAATTGAAGAGGAAACCCCTCCATTTTGTACTGTTGCGATAAGGGTCCTTTGCCCTTGAAGAAACATTAAAATTCCTCTTATAACGCTTGTTTCTCTTTTTTAGTTTTTTCAAAATAAAACAGATTCGATTCCATTATATGTGGCTTTGACACACCATACTGTGGTTAACGAATGATAAAAGAGGAATATGTTACTGTACCATTCAGAAGTACGTACAGGGCATTCGTTAATATATGCACTTTCTTCACATTTTGAAAACCAATTTATACTTTCTGCACTACAAAGCTGAATTTTGCATCACCCTGTATATTTTTTCCAAATCTCAACCAAATATGCTAACTAAATGTTCTACACATCATCAGCGGAAAATAAATGCACAAATTACTACAAACTGCACAAAAAAATGAACGTAGTACCTGTTGCTTTAGAAGAAATAGTTAACCCTCTCACGGCTGATGAGACCACGTGACACTCGTTGTAACTGGAAAATGTATGGCATCAACTACTAATTTCTTCAATTTTTTTAAAAACTCTCCTATTTGGTATATATATGTTGTTAGGCAACTATTCAACAATATAGCATATGTCATTCTACATATATATTATATTGTTATCCATTGTTACTATATACTACATACTATTCGCCATATCTCCGAAAATTATTTACATATTTTGACGAAATAAAGCTAAAATTGAAGAGGAAACCCCTCCATTTTGTCCTGTTGCGAAAAGGGTCCTTTGCCCTTGAAGAAACGTTAAAATTCCTCTTATAACGTTTGTTTCTCTTTTTTAGTTTTTTCAAAATAAAACAGATTCGATTCCATTATATGTGGCTTTGACACACCATACTGTGGTTAACGAATGATAAAAGAGGAATATGTTACTGTACCATTCAGAAGTACATACAGGGCATTCGTTAATATATGCACTTTCTTCACATTTTGAAAACCAATTTATACTTTCTGTACTACAAAGTTGAATTTTGCATCACCCTGTATATTTTTTCCAAATCTCAACCAAATATGCTAACTAAATGTTCTACACATCATAGTGGGAAAATAAATGCACAAATTACTATAAATTGCACTAAAAAATGAACGTAGTACCTGTTTCTTTAGAAGAAATAGTTAACCCTCTCACGGCTGATGAGACCACGTGACACTCGTTGTAACTGGAAAATATATGGCTTCAACCACTAATTTCTTCATTTTTTTTAAAAAAAACTCTCCTATTTGGTATATATATGTTGTTAGGCAACTATTCAACAATATAGCATATGTCATTCTACATATATATTATATTGTTATCCATTGTTACTATATACTACATACTATTCGCCATATCTCCGAAAATTATTTACATATTTTGACGAAATAAAGCTCAAATTGAAGAGGAAACCCATCCATTTTGTCCTGTTGCGAAAAGGGTCCTTTGCCCTTGAAGAAACGTTAAAATTCCTCTTATAACGTTTGTTTCTGTTTTTTAGTTTTTTCAAAATAAAACAGATTCGATTCCATTATATGTGGCTTTGACACACCATACTGTGGTTAACGAATGATAAAAGAGGAATATGTTACTGTGCCATTCAGAAGTACATACAGGGCATTCGTTAATATATGCACTTTCTTCACATTTTGAAAACAAATTTATACTTTCTGTACTACAAAGCTGAATTTTGCATCACCCTGTATATTTTTTTTAAATCTCAACCAAATATGCTAACTAAATGTTCTACACATCATCAGCGGAAAATAAATGCACAAATTACTACAAACTGCACAAAAAAATGAACGTAGTACCTGTTGCTTTAGAAGAAATAGTTAACCCTCTCACGGCTGATGAGACCACGTGACACTCGTTGTAACTGGAAAAGGTATGGCTTCAACCACTAATTTCTTCAATTTTTTAAAAAACTTTCCTATTTGGTATATATATGTTGTTAGGCAACTATTCAACAATATAGCATATGTCATTCTACATATATATTATATTGTTATCCATTCTTACTATATACTACATACTATTCGCCATATCTCCCAAAATTATTTACATATTTTAACGAAATAAGGCTCAAATTGAAGAGGAAAAACCTCCATTTTGTCCTGTTGCGATAAGGGTCTTTTTCCCTTGAAGAAACGTTAAAATTCCTCTTCTAACGTTTGTTTCTCTTTTTTAGTTTTTTCAAAATAAAACAGATTCGATTCCATTATATGTGGCTTTGACACACCATACTGTGGTTAGCGAATGATAAAAGAGGAATATGTTACTGTACCATTCAGAAGTACATACAGGGCATTCGTTAATATATGCACTTTCTTCACATTTTGAAAACCAATTTATACTTTCTGTACTACAAAGCTGAATTTTGCATCACCCTGTATATTTTTTCCAAATCTCAACCAAATATGCTAACTAAATGTTCTACACATCATCAGCGGAAAATAAATGCACAAATTACTACAAACTGCACAAAAAAATGAACGTAGTACCTGTTGCTTTAGAAGAAATAGTTAACCCTCTCACGGCTGATGAGACCACGTGACACTCGTTGTAACTGGAAAATGTATGGCATCAACTACTAATTTCTTCAATTTTTTTAAAAACTCTCCTATTTGGTATATATATGTTGTTAGGCAACTATTCAACAATATAGCATATGTCATTCTACATATATATTATATTGTTATCCATTGTTACTATATACTACATACTATTCGCCATATCTCTCAAAGTTATTTACATATTTTGACGAAATTAAGCTCAAATTGAAGAGGAAACCCATCCATTTTGTACGGTTGCGATAAGTGTCCTTTGCCCTTGAAGAAACGTTAAAATTCCTCTTGTAACGTTTGTTTCTGTTTTTTACTTTTTTCAAAATAAAACAGATTCGATTCCATTATATGTGGCTTTGACACACCATACTGTGGTTAACGAATGATAAAAGAGGAATATGTTACTCTGCCATTCAGAAGTACATACAGGGCATTCGTTAATGTATGCACTTTCTTCACATTTTGAAAACCAATTTATACTTTCTGTACTACAAAGCTGAATTTTGCATCACCTGTATATTTTTTTTAAATCTCAACCAAATGTGCTAACTAAATGTTCTACACATCATCAGCGGAAAATAAATGCACAAATTACTACAAACTGCACAAAAAAATGAACGTAGTACCTGTTGCTTCAGAAGAAATAGTTAACCCTCTCACGGCTGATGAGACCACGTGACACTCGTTGTAACTGGAAAATGTATGGCTTCAACCACTAATTTCTTCAATTTTTTTAAAAACTTTCCTATTTGGTATATATATGTTGTTAGGCAACTATTCAACAATATAGCATATGTCATTCTACATATATATTATATTGTTATCCATTGTTACTATATACTACATACTATTCGCCATATCTCCCAAAATTATTTACATATTATAACGAAATAAGTCTCAAATTGAAGAGGAAAAACCTCCATTTTGTCCTGTTGCGATAAGGGTCTTTTTCCCTTGAAGAAACGTTAAAATTCCTCTTATAACGTTTGCTTCTCTTTTTTAGTTTTTTCAAAATAAAACAGATTCGATTCCATTATATGTGGCTTTGACACACCATACTGTGGTTAGCGAATGATAAAAGAGGAATATGTTACTGTACCATTCAGAAGTACATACAGGGCATTCGTTAATATATGCACTTTCTTCACATTTTGAAAACCAATTTATACTTTCTGTACTACAAAGCTGAATTTTGCATCACCCTGTATATTTTTTTCCAAATCTCAACCAAATATGCTAACTAAATGTTCTACACATCATCAGCGGAAAATAAATGCACAAATTACTACAAACTGCACAAAAAATTGAACGTAGTACCTATTGCTTTAGAAGAAATAGTTAACCCTCTCACGGCAGATGAGACCACGTGACACTCGTTGTAACTGGAAAATATATGGCTTCAACCACTAATTTCTTCCATTTTTTTAAAAAAAACTCTCCTATTTGGTATATATATGTTGTTAGGCAACTATTCAACAATATAGCATATGTCATTCTACATATATATTATATTGTTATCCATTGTTACTATATACTACATACTATTCGCCATATCTCCGAAAGTTATTTACATATTATGACGAAATAAAGCTCAAATTGAAGAGGAAACCCATCCATTTTGTACGGTTGCGATAAGTGTCCTTTGCCCTTGAAGAAACGTTAAAATTCCTCTTCTAACGTTTGTTTCTGTTTTTTAGTTTTTTCAAAATAAAACAGATTCGATTCCATTATATGTGGCTTTGACACACCATACTGTGGTTAGCGAATGATAAAAGAGGAATATGTTACTGTGCCATTCAGAAGTACATACAGGGCATTCGTTAATATATGCACTTTCTTCACATTTTTAAAACCAATTTATACTTTCTGTACTACAAAGCTGAATTTGGCATCACCCTGTATATTTTTTTCCAAATCTCAACCAAATATGCTAACTAAATGTTCTACACATCATCAGCGGAAAATAAATGCACAAATTACTACAAACTGCACAAAAAAATGAACGTAGTACCTGTTGCTTTAGAAGAAATAGTTAACCCTCTCACGGCTGATGAGACCACGTGACACTCGTTGTAACTGGAAAATGTATGGCTTCAACTACTAATTTCTTCAATTTTTTTAAAAACTTTCCTATTTGGTATATATATGTTGTTAGGCAACTATTCAACAATATAGCATATGTCATTCTACATACATATTATATTGTTAATCATTGTTACTATATACTACATACTATTCGCCATATCTCCAAAACTTATTTACATATTTTGACGAAATAAAGCTCAAATTGAAGACGAAACCCCTCCATTTTGTTCTGTTGCTATAACGGTCCTTTGCCCTTGAAGAAACGTTAAAATTCCTCTTATAACGTTTGTTTCTGTTTTTTAGTTTTTTTCAAAATAAAACAGATTCGATTCCATTATATGTGGCTTTGACACACCATACTGTGGTTAACGAATGATAAAAGAGGAATATGTTACTGTACCATTCAGAAGTACATACAGGGCATTCGTTAATATATGCACTTTCTTCACATTTTGAAAACCAATTTATACTTTCTGTACTACAAAGTTGAATTTTGCATCACCCTGTATATTTTTTCCAAATCTCAGCCAAATATGCTAACTAAGTGTTCTACACATCATCGTGGGAAAATCAATGCACAAATTACTACAAATTGCACTAAAAAATGAACGTAGTACCTGTTTCTTTAGAAGAAATAGTTAACCCTCTCACGGCTGATGAGACCACGTGACACTCGTTGTAACTGGAAAATATATGGCTTCAACCACTAATTTCTTCATTTTTTTTTTAAAAAAACTCTCCTATTTGGTATATATATGTTGTTAGGCAACTATTCAACAATATAGCATATGTCATTCTACATATATATTATATTGTTATCCATTCTTACTATATACTACATACTATTCGCCATATCTGCCAAATTTATTTACATATTTTAACGAAATAAAGCTCAAATTGAAGAGGAAAAACCTCCATTTTGTACGGTTGCGATAAGTGTCCTTTGCCCTTGAAGAAACGTTAAAATTCCTCTTCTAACGTTTGTTTCTGTTTTTTAGTTTTTTCAAAATAAAACAGATTCGATTCCATTATATGTGGCTTTGACACACCATACTGTGGTTAGCGAATGATAAAAGAGGAATATGTTACTGTGCCATTCAGAAGTACATACAGGGCATTCGTTAATATATGCACTTTCTTCACATTTTGAAAACCAATTTATACTTTCTGTACTACAAAGCTGAATTTTGCATCACCCTGTATATTTTTTTCCAAATCTCAACCAAATATGCTAACTAAATGTTCTACACATCATCAGCGGAAAATAAATGCACAAATTACTACAAACTGCACAAAAAAATGAACGTAGTACCTGTTGCTTTAGAAGAAATAGTTAACCCTCTCACGGCTGATGAGACCACGTGACACTCGTTGTAACTGGAAAATATATGGCTTCAACCACTAATTTCTTCAATTTTTTTAAAAACTTTTTTATTTGGTATATATATGTTGTTAGGCAACTATTCAACAATATAGCATATGTCATTCTACATACATATTATATTGTTAATCATTGTTACTATATACTACATACTATTCGCCATATCTCCGAAAGTTATTTACATATTATGACGAAATAAAGCTCAAATTGAAGAGGAAACCCATCCATTTTGTACGGTTGCGATAAGTGTCCTTTGCCCTTGAAGAAACGTTAAAATTCCTCTTCTAACGTTTGTTTCTGTTTTTTAGTTTTTTCAAAATAAAACAGATTCGATTCCATTATATGTGGCTTTGACACACCATACTGTGGTTAGCGAATGATAAAAGAGGAATATGTTACTGTGCCATTCAGAAGTACATACAGGGCATTCGTTAATATATGCACTTTCTTCACATTTTTAAAACCAATTTATACTTTCTGTACTACAAAGCTGAATTTGGCATCACCCTGTATATTTTTTTCCAAATCTCAACCAAATATGCTAACTAAATGTTCTACACATCATCAGCGGAAAATAAATGCACAAATTACTACAAACTGCACAAAAAAATGAACGTAGTACCTGTTGCTTTAGAAGAAATAGTTAACCCTCTCACGGCTGATGAGACCACGTGACACTCGTTGTAACTGGAAAATGTATGGCTTCAACTACTAATTTCTTCAATTTTTTTAAAAACTTTCCTATTTGGTATATATATGTTGTTAGGCAACTATTCAACAATATAGCATATGTCATTCTACATACATATTATATTGTTAATCATTGTTACTATATACTACATACTATTCGCCATATCTCCAAAACTTATTTACATATTTTGACAAAATAAAGCTCAAATTGAAGACGAAACCCCTCCATTTTGTTCTGTTGCTATAACGGTCCTTTGCCCTTGAAGAAACGTTAAAATTCCTCTTATAACGTTTGTTTCTGTTTTTTAGTTTTTTTCAAAATAAAACAGATTCGATTCCATTATATGTGGCTTTGACACACCATACTGTGGTTAACGAATGATAAAAGAGGAATATGTTACTGTACCATTCAGAAGTACATACAGGGCATTCGTTAATATATGCACTTTCTTCACATTTTGAAAACCAATTTATACTTTCTGTACTACAAAGTTGAATTTTGCATCACCCTGTATATTTTTTCCAAATCTCAGCCAAATATGCTAACTAAGTGTTCTACACATCATCGTGGGAAAATCAATGCACAAATTACTACAAATTGCACTAAAAAATGAACGTAGTACCTGTTTCTTTAGAAGAAATAGTTAACCCTCTCACGGCTGATGAGACCAC